>NC_136493.1:45935119-45937619 GCF_053919585.1 Euprymna scolopes | reverse complement strand
TACCTACGATTAATTGATGTCTCTTTTTTTTATTTAAGAGCCTATTTCCATTCTTAAATTTCCTGATAAACAATTTTTCATTCAGGCAGAAAAAGCATGATTGACAAATTTTAGTTTCTTTTTAAAATTTTCTCAGTTAAAAAGTGGTATTAGATATCTTTTATTAGTTCTCTCTAATATAAAGCAAGTGATGTCTTATCACCATAATTTGAATTAATAAATGGGCTTTTATGGCCAGTACATCTTTGAAAGTATTGCTTGTTTAACCTATATAGAATTTAATGATAGTAGGACTTTCATGTGCTTGATAGAAAACAGAAATTGTTAGACAATTCTGTTTGAGGGGGCATTCATATTTATTAATACAACTACGAGTTTTATGGGGGTTTTTTCTTTGGTTAAATTCTGTGTTGTCATTTAGAATTTTATTATTGCGATCTTTTATTATTTTTTCTAAGTTATTACAGTTTAATTTAATAGTATTTTATTAATAATTTTGTGAAAAATATTGCTAAGAGAATGAGATTTAGAAATATTTTACCTAGATTAGTTTTAACTATTTTGTTTACGGGAGGTGTAAACCAAATACCTTTTCTTTTTTACATTCGGTTATAGATCTGTTCGTATTTTGTGTAGGCTGAATGTATTCTTTTTATAGCCACTATTTTAAGGGTCTTATTATAAAAGTTCTTATGGTTGTTAAAAATTTCTTTGGCTGATAAGTTAAAACTAATTCTCCTGCTTATAGATTTAGGGATGTGTTTCATTTTGGGTGGTTTGAAAATGCATTGACATGAATATGGTTCATATATATAAAGGGCGTTCATATTCTCCTTTTATAAGGTTCATATGCTCCTTTGCTAAGATTCAGAATTACATCAAGAAAGTTTACTATTTTAATGCGTGAGGTTATATCTCCTTTAAGATTAACTCTTTCCATTTTTTCATGATAATTTTTAATCTTATCGCCTTTAGGGCCATCAGCGTTTAAATTACAAGAAGTCCATCATCCCTGTACAGGCCGATAGTTTCTACTTCTATATCTTTAGAGAGATTATACAGTATGTATAGGCCATCTAAATCAGTAATTTCTGCTGAATCGAGCACCGATGGAAGTATCAAATAGTCCCTCTGATTTTTTTAAAAACATTTGTCCATTTCTACTAACGAGTACATTATGCCTACATTTTCGGATAATATCTATTTCATCATTAGAGATGTCAGAAAGAAGAGAGGCAAAGTCAATTGCGTAAGTAAAGTTTTCCTTGGTAATAGCAGGATCATAATTTATAATGTCGAATTAAATAAAGGAACATTTATCCTTTATTTTTTTACGTTTTTACTTTTACTTTATACGACAAAACCAGCTAATAGCATTCACTTACAAAAGATCTAGCTAATTTGCACATTCTTTAAAAAATTCATTTTAATTAATTCCTTATTATTTTTTTCCTATTTTCTTATACGAAGGTCATCTTTAGTTAACTATTACGTGTAATTATATTTTTGCAGATATTCTACTTCATTTATATTTGCGTAATATTTGCGTAATATTTGCGTAAAAAGGTTAAAGTAAATACAAACCTCTTTCTATATATATTTATATATGTGTATATATATTTGATTAAAAATTCTGCCTCTCAAACTCCTCTGTTAGTTTTTGGTCTATAGACATGAAACTTAATATATAGGATATTCGAACCTATGCGAAACTTTATATTTAGGATTTAGCCTGGGGAAAAATCAGTGCAAACGTGTGAAAATTAAAAAAAATAGAATTGGCCAGATGAAGGACGAACGAAGGCATTAGGAATATGCATGCGTAACGTAATAGCTATTGCTTTATGATCTAATTTTTAGCCTTGCAGATAACGTGTCTTCATAGTTCAGGCATTAACGTCAAAGGAAAAAGTAAATCGTAAGCTAAACGTTATGGTTGCGATTTTGGTGGTGGGGCACAAGTCGTTTTATTTTTTTAATCTTTTTAAATCATTACTATATATAGAGTCCAATATAATATAGTGAATACGAAATTTGCATCAATCAAAATATAATATTTAAGCGTATTTTACGACCGAGAAATGTTGAGCGACATGCAAGTATATATATATATTTATAAGTATCGGCTGGAGAGAGTTTGATATGGGTATCTAAAACGGTCCCCTATTATCAGGTTTGAAACCAACGGTACCGATGACTTATCTCATATATATTGATACACGGTCAAGTGTTTGTGGGAGAGAACCCCAGCAAAGTGCTCGATTATGAAGAAAATTCGATATAAAAGCATAACATTTATTTAAAAATGTTAGAGAATGTTAGAAAATATCGGTACCGTCAGTTTCAAATACGATATAAGACGAGATGATAATAATGAATTATTTTTAGTCTCTACTGATATATGATATCTGTTCTTAAAATAAACCTATCTGTTTTATATACTAGCAAAAGTACCCGTCGTTGACTGGGTTCAAAAACAGCCTACAGAAAATGGACTCTG
>NC_136493.1:45907619-45930119 GCF_053919585.1 Euprymna scolopes | reverse complement strand
TAAAGTAATTTTGAGATTGAAAATTGTTTAAGCCATTACCAGGACAAACGTTCTACCACCCTCATATAATCCAAACGACACTGCGTATTCTGCTAGTATATATATGATCAAGACAATGTTGCTTAACTTTGGTGATGTACATAAAGTATTTTGGCATTTCCAAGTAGTCACCCATTTCATTTTTATTATCAAGTAAGATCTTTGACATACTTGCAGTTTCATCAAATACTTTTGCAAGCAAAACCCGATCCCGTATTTTGCTAAATCTTACCCTCTGATGAGAAGGAAAGCATTTCTTCGAAACTCCGCGGATTAAGGACTATCCACTTATTTCGTGTTTACTTTTCAAATTAAATATGTTTTTAACTCTTTTTCAAAGTGTTTTTAACATGTTTTATTAACTATTTGCTCTTATATATATATATATATATATATATATATATATATATATATATATATATATATATATATATATATATATATATATATATGTATATATATATATATACACGAGGGGCGTGCAATAAGTAATGCCCCTGATCGACTTCCAGTTGTCTGATCTAGCTGAAATTTTGCATGTGCAATGATTTATATCTCTACGGGTTATATGGCAAATTACAGCTCTGAACTAATTGTGGTTTCTGTTTTACAGGTGTTTGAACTAAGTCAGGTGTGAAATGGAGCCTGTTGAATGTCGAGCAGTGATCTGGTTTTTGTATTTAAAAGGACGCACACCACAGGAGACTTTTGATGAAATGAAAGAAACTTACGGTGATAATGACCCATCATATGACTTTGTAAAACGCTGGCATCTTGAATTCAAACATGGCTGGAAGTCTGTGGAAACAGCCCCCAGACCTGGTCGCCCCCTTCTGCCATTGATGAGGCATCTGTCCGTCAAGTTGAGGCTGCCATTTTGGAAGATCGGCGTATTACTATTCGCCAAATAGCCCAAGATGTCAAGATTAGTACAGGGTCAGTGGAAACTATCATTCATGACCATTTGCATATGCATAAGGTGTCTGCCAGATGGATTCCCAGGTTGCTCACAGGATTCCAGAAGCGGGAACGCGTTGAGTGCTTGAGGATGAATTTGGAGATGTGCCAAGAAGATGAGTCAAAGTATTTCAAAAGACTGACTACACAGGATGAAACATGGGTCCATCACTATGATTCAGAGACCAAAGCCCAGTCAATGCAGTGGAAGCACTTGGACTCACCACCTCCAAAGAAGGCAAGGGTTCAGCCCTCCACTGGCAAGGTCATACTCACAGTCTTCTGGGACCAGGACGGAGTAGTGATAACAGATTTCCTGGGAAAGGGTACCACAATTGCAGGAGCCTATTATGCTTCACTTTTGAGGAAATTAAGGGAAGCTATCAAAATCAAGAGGCGGGGCTAGATCAGCAAAAGTACCCTCCTCCTGCAGGACAACGCTCCGGTCCACAACTCGCATGTCGCCAGATCAGAAGCACGGGCGTGTGGTTATGAAATCCTGCCCCATCCTCCCTACTCTCCTGACCTTGCACCCTCTGACTTTCAGCTCTTCCCAGCTATGAAGTTGTTTTTGAAAGGAAAGCGTTTCCCAGATGATGCAACCTTGATTTCTGAAGTCACGTCGTGGTTGGAGAACCAACCTGGGGTGTTCTACAAAAACGGTCTCCAGAGCTGCATCAAACGATGGGAGAAATGCATAACTCTGGGTTGTTCCTATGTAGCGAAAGACTAATAACTGTGCCAAATTTCGTTGCTCTACTGCTAGTGGAAGTGGGCCAGGAGCATTACTTATTGCACGCCCCTCGTATATATATATATATATATATGTATATATATATATATATATATATATATATATATATATATATATATATATGTATATATATATAACCACTGGACCCACAAGGCATTCCATGTCAGTGTTTGAAGTTCATCGCATAAGACTTACTCACGGTAACTAACAAAGTAGTAACAGATAAAATGAAATATTATACCTCGCTTTTTGGTCGTCCAGACGAAATCATGACGAACAGTGGTCCACAGTATTTTGGTCAAGCTTTCCAAAGCTTTAAGTTCTGGGGCATCAGGCATGTCACAAGCTAACCTCACTGTGTCAGAAGTAATGGATTCATAAATAGACATGTTAAATCAACAATAAAAATAAAATTTAAAAAAGAGAAAACTAACGCTTAGCCTGTCTCTGCTATAGATTAGAGTAACACCAATAAAAAAATAAACTACCATCACCAGCTTTTATTTATTTATGGAAGACCTATACAAACCACCTTACCCAGCCGATGAGAACTAGGGAAAGAAGAATATCGCGAACAGTTGCATGAGAGATCTAGAGGCATGAAAATCCATAATGACTAAATAAACTGAACAACACATTGCACCCTGAAACTATCGACCTAGAAGCTACATAGTAGAGTCGCCCAATGGAAGTAGACACCACCACAATCGCACCTATTTGCGTGCCATACAAATTCTGGTGACAAAAAAGGTTCACTTTGATATTCCTGACCCTGACACCATACAGGACACGATAAGACCAACAGAGATTCATTTTAGAGATGAATTTTTTTTTTAATTACATTTTCACCCCAAACAAGGCAAATTGCCACTTTGGTGTAGGGGGCTACTGCGAGGGGCAACAACTACTGGGGTACTATGTAGGGATTTGGGCAGCAAGATGTCGGTTCACGTTACACTTGAACTTCTGCACGTCAGTACTGTTGGGGTAGCAGAGACCTGGAATGGAATTCCAAAGTCTAGCAGTTCTAGGGAAGAAACTATTGGAGTAGAAAGATCTTTTACATCTAGGGATATCTACAGTGTGGGGTGGGATTTAGCAGCCTGTCGGGTTTGTCTAGGGTGCTCACGTCGTGGGGGCACAAGCGATTGCAGTTCGTCAGAGCATTCACCACTAAAATATTTGTAGAATAAAAACAAAACATTTCGTCGATGGGACAGAGGCTGAAAGCTTAGATGCCAGTTCAGGGCCTATCAGGTTTGCGACTCTCTTTTGAACCTTGTCAAGGAGCGAGAGGCTAGTAGCACCAAACCCAATATCACCAGATTTACTCCAGACAAAAACAAATATAGCCCACTTCAAACTAAATCGAGCAGTACTCTAAGAACACCGTGGCGGTACAAAGATTGATCTTATCCCATAGATCATAACACCGTCATATGCTATAAATCAAAGACAAAGCAGACAACAAATGCACAATGAAAAAGGAGGGATGTTGGATTTGTTTTACTATACACGCATTCGAAAAAGTTGTTAAAAAACAAATATATAACAAGTAAATATTACCAAAGGCAAGATAAGTAACTTTTCTATCTAACTGGACAAGTTTTTTTTTATTGTTTTTATTTAATGTAACATGTTTATTCAGCTAGAAAAACATACAGTGTTTACCGATGTATTGGAAAATTTAAAATGGCGCCGAACTCTCTGTTGAACACGGTAAGTTTGAGAAAATGAGGTAAAAATAAAAAATATACAAAATACTGTTAGAAAGTCGCTCAATATATGTTACCTTGACATAAGCTGACATATATTCGGTTGGTTTCTAACAGTATTTTGTATAGTTTACACACACACACACACACACACACACACACACACACACACACACACACACATATATATATATATATATATATATATATATATATATATATATATATATGATTGCAACGTCTTGTCAGACAAGTGCCACTCTCAGGCACTTAAAATCCATGAGCCCAAAAATGACTTCCATCGCCACAGGATCATTTTTATAGACAAATGCCTTAGGGAGTATCTATACAAAGATGATGTTACAGAGTCTTAGCTTTGTACGACAGCTAAGTCTCTCTCTCGGTTCAAAATGTTGAGATCCAGCAACAAGCAAGAGCAAGAGCAAGATAGCCAGCAACAAATTAAACTGCAGACCAGCTTAATGCGGGTACTGGTCTCCCGCTTTATGGATTTTTAAATCAGAGATATGCTTCTCCTAGAAAGGTTGCCTTCACCACGGCTTACGGGATCCCTCTCCACCCCAGCACACACATACATACACACAAACACACACGGTGCTAGTTGGCCGTTGACCCCGAAAAAGGGTTCATTCGCCCTTTGAAAGGTCTTTATTTTAATCCTTCAGGGAGACTAGCCGCTCTCCTCACCAAACAAGTCTGGTGGGGGAACCAGTTTAGTCGCCGGTGATCCGATCATGAGACAGGTAGTACTGAGTTACATGGTACCAGTAGCATATGACATGACCTGACATAATATATATATATATATATATATATATATATATATATATATATATATATATATATATATATATATATATATATATATATATATATATATACTAGCAGGCCGTCCGTGCCCGGTCGTAAAATACGCTTAAATATAATATTTTGATTAGTGCAGACTTCGTATTTATTATTATATTATATTGGACCAAATATATACTAATGATTTAAAAAGTTAAAACAAAACAAAAACAAAACAAAAAAAAATCGACTTCTGCGTCACCACTGAGAATAAAAACAAAACGTTTAGCTTAAAATTTACTTTTTCCTTGGACGTCAATACCTGAGCTATGAAGACATGTCTGCCACAAGGCAAAAGAATTAAAACATGAATCAATAGCTATTACGTTACACATGCATATTCGTAATGCCGTCGTGCGACCTTCACCTTGCAAATTCGATTTCTTTAATTTTAAGACTTTTGCACCGATTTTTCCGGGCTGTAACCGAAATATAAAATTTCGCATATGTTCGAATACCTTATATGTTAAGTTTCATGGCGGTAGACCAAAATAGACAGAGAAGTTTGGTATGCGAAAATTTAAAAACAAATATATAAGTATAAATCATGTATCTGCATAAATATAATTACACGTAATAGTTAACACTAGATCATCATCCCATAAGAAAACCGAAAAAGCTAATAGGGAATTAATTAAAATGAATCTTTAAAAGAATATGCAAATTAGCTAGATCTTTTGCAAATGAATGCAATTCCACGATCCATATATAACAAAGTTGCATTTTCTTAATAAATAAATAAATAGAAAAAAGTTTATTTTTAAAATTATATTTTTACCCCAAAGAAGGCACATTGCCACTTTGATGTAGGGGGTTACTATATGCGCCATAAGCTATAGGAGTACAATGTGGGGAGTTGGGCAGCAAGATGTCGGTTCACGTTACACTTGAACTTCTGCATGTCAGTACTGTTGGGGAAGCAGGAACCCGGAAGGGAATTCCGAAGTCTAACGGTTCTGGGAAAGAAACAACTGGAGTAGAAGGCTCTCTTACATCTAGGGATCTCAACTGTGAAGGGGTGTGATTTTGCTGCTTGTCGGGTTTGTCGGGGGTATTTACCTCGAGGGGGTACAGGTGCTTGCAGTTCTTCGGATCATTCACTGTTAAAGTACTTGTATAACAGGCAGAGGGATTCTACATTTCGTCGATGGGACAGAGGCTGAAGCTTAGATGACAGTTCAGGACCTATTAGGTTGGCGACTCTCTTTTGAACCTTGTCTAGGAGTGAGAGACTAGTAGAGATGCACCAGCCGAAATATGACAACAATACTCCATACATGGGCGACTGGTGGCCTTATAGAAGTACAGGATACTTTCGGGCGTTTGTAGATTTCTAGCACGGTAGAGAGAACCTACCCTTTTCGCAGCGGCCCTGGCAATGTTCTCAATGTAATTATTCCAACTCATGTTTCCTGTGAACGTAAGGCCGAGGAATTTAAAAGATGTACTTTCAGATAAAGAGTCTTTGACCATTGCTATTGGTGGTAGAGAATGGTTCTTGTAGTTATTGAAGGCAACAAGTTTAGTCTTGGCAGTATTGAATGTGACCATCCATTTTTGTCCCCATTCCACTACAGATTGGCGGCCATCCTCTAGTGTTTCTGCCATTTCTTTAGATATATTTTCATTTGTTTCCCTTTCGTGTGTGTTATAGAGCGTGGTGTCATCAGCATATATACCCATCTCACAGACAATTTTGTCAGGGAGGTCATTTATGAATATTAGGAATAATAGAGGTCCAAGGATAGACCTCTGAGGCACTCCCGCATTTATATCATATTGTTTAGATGTACGACCATCGCGGACAACCTGAATTTCTCTTATCTAAGAAGGATTTAATTATGTTAAGTATTCTTTCAGTGATACCATATGATCCGATTTTCCTGAGAAGACCTTCATGTCATACCTTGTCAAAAGTCTTAGATATATCTAAAGGTACCGCTCTACCCTCCTCTGCTTTGTCAAGTAAATGGTATATACGCTCAGAGATTACAGTTACGATGTCTGCTGTGGAACGGGCTTGCCTAAATCCATATTGTTGGTCAGTCAGAAGTTTAGCATCTGTTAGGTGTTGGAGTAGAGCTTGGGTAATTATGGTCCCAAATATTTTGGCGAAAAGTGAGAGGAGGCTAATGGGGTGGTAATTTACTGGGTCAGTTCTTTCACTTGAATTCTTGAAAACTGGTACCACAGAAACAGTTTTCCAGCAGGCAGGAAAACAAGATTCGTTAAGGCATTTGTTGTAAAGAAAGGAACACACCTGTTCGATGTTTCTCTCCTTTGTCTCTTTTATTTTTATTCATTTTTTTATTTACCCGGATGTTAGATGTATCGTCCGTTGCCGGGTATTAAACGTAACGTTAAATTCTTTAAAAAAAAAGATGGAGTAAAAAAAACGGAGAGAAACTGAGACATGTGCATGCAAGTATTATGTTTTTTCTTAACAGTTCACTTCTAAGTAAGTGAAAAGCAATACTCGAGCTGAGATCGAAACCAAAACCTGAAGGCCGCGAGTCAGGTACGTAACCATTAGGCCAGCTCGGCACGACTTTTAAAGATGTTTTTTTCAAATTTATTTATTTTTTTTTTTTATCTATATAGATTTTTTAAAATAATTTTTTGAATGATAATACGATTAATAACGTCTTCAAATTTGATCTTTTTCATCTTCGAAGTCGGATTGGATGTACTAAAGAGTGTTGTGATCCCCTGATATAATCAGGTGGCTGCCTGCAGATCTTGAGCGTGACAGCAAGACTCGGCGCCAACTCACAAGTCCAAAGAGACCCAAGCTTGTCTTCAGAAGGAGGGCTACAACTTTGTATACTTCTCTTACTGCCTCCCTCCTTCCTCTATCTGAACCTATTCGACTACTTAGTTTGGTCATACGTCGAGAACATCAAGAACATGACCTTCCACAACACCAAAGCCAGTCTGATCACCGCCATCCGCCGAGTATTCGTCGAGGTCCTGCCAGCATTTGTAGAAAAAGCATGCGCTCAGTTCTGTACCGGTATCGAGGCGGTTATTGAGGCAGAAGTCGGCTACATTGAATAAATATCAACTCTACTGCATAATCTAGTTAACTGAATTGATTTTTTTCAATAAAAGTTTTAATATACACCTACAGGGTTGGTTTCTTTAGGGCGACAATTTTATCGTTCCACCCTGTATATTCACATTTGAAACTCTGGATAGGCGTATACGGATATGAATTTGATTTTTTCATCGATAAATATTTCTTAAAAAATATTTTGTATAGAGAATCTGGTAAATTCGAGTTTTTGCTTTTTAATTTTTAAATATTATTTTTTCATATTTGAAACTATTCTTTGAACCTAGCCCTGTTTCATTAAATTCAAAATGGTATCGTGCAATATTTTCCGCGTTCGGTTGAGTGTACTCGTCTTGTGGGCGATATCTTTCCCATTATTTAATTTCTTAGTAAGTGCCTTCGAATTTCTGGAATTTTTGCCTTTTCTTTCTTGAAGCAACCATTTTTTCTTTATTTTTTTCAATCCATGCATGTGTAACTGTCCCTAAGATTTATCTATCTTTGATGATTTGTATGATGGCAACATCGGACATGTGTACAATGAAACACGCGCAATACGCTTATGGAAAAGTAAATATAAAAATTGGCCTATATATAAAATAAATAAATAAATCTAAAAAAAAAAAAATACTTGTCGATTGACTCTTTGCGGTAAACGGATTGTAAATTTACAGTATTTATGCATTGAAGCTGATTTTCATAGAGTTTATCAAGATGTGCTATCGTCTTCAGAGCATATATACTATGAATTAAGCTCATGAAGATATGTAGCATGGTAATTTTTCAAGTGACGGATTGCCGCACTACGCTCATATCGGCATAAAATAAATTAAACTTATTATTCGTAACAATCTCAACTATTTTTTAAAAAGAATATATACTTAAAAAGTACGCATATATATATATATATATATATATATATATATATATATATATATATATATAAGTAGATTGTAGTTTGCTTGAAGCATTGTTGAAGAAAATTATAAGGTAAAATTAAGAGCCAAGAACAATGCGAGATTTTTTTTTATATAGAGTAAAATTAAATGAAAACAAAAGAAATAAATTTCTTTTTTTGTTGTTTGTTTTTTCTTTTTCACACAAATTTTAACTCTAAACAACAGTCATTTTTTTTTCTGTTGTATTCAATGGTGTTATAAATCTCAATATATTTCAGACCTATTAGTCCTTTTTCAAGAGAAGACAGCGGAAGAGTGTTCAAAATTGGAAAAGCAGCCGCAGAGTTTGCCACGTGATACCGCGAAATATAGAACAAAAATGACGTTAGGAGAACGTTAAAATAAATCAGTTGGTGTTTGAAATACTTGTTGCGTTTGTGAATCAAGGGAGATGACTATTCAAGCAAGGGTTTTTTTTGTTTGTTTTTTCTTTAAAAAAAACAAACAACAAAAAAAGAAATTTATTTCTTTTGTTTTCATTTAATTTTACTCTATATAAAAAAATCTCGCATTGTTCTTGGCTTTTAATTTTACCTTATATATATATATATATATATATATATATATATATATATATATATATATATATGTATATATATATATATTTATAATACAAGAAGGCTATAGCAATGTGGGTTACTGGTGTGAGAAGTGGTGTGGAAAATGAACAAAAATAGATAAACAGGAGGACATCTCGTAGAATAGTGAAATTGCGGAGGCTTATTGACGTTGGAAACCGAATGTAGACCCCCCCCCGCCCCAACGTGCGCTTGTTCCGTAGTGGGAGGCGGTTTCATGCTTGGCTGTCCGCCCTCCGACCATCCAAGCGGTTATCGCCTCTCACCATGAGGAGGTAGTGCAACCGAAATGCGGCTGCCCTATAAGAATCACACACACACACACACACACACACACACACACACACACACACACACACACACACACACACACACACACACACACACACACACACACACACACACACACACACACATATATATAATGCTTTGAAAATAATATGAGAAGAAACCCTAGGGCCCTTTCACCAACAGTATTATCAGGAGTTAATCATTAGATTGAAAAGATACATGATGAAATACTCGGAGATATACGAGTAAAAAAAAAAAAAAAAAAAAAAGAGAGAAAAGGAGAAAGAAGAGGCGAATGAAAATCCGCATGAAATATATTTACAATAATATCAAATAAAATATATGCACAATTAAGATAGAGGTTCTATGAGGACGATTAAGATATATCTCCAAGCAGGTCCAATGATCTAACGATCTCCTTTTGTCGGCAAAGCGACGGCTTATGTAAAAGGATTGAGACTGACTCCAAGATCTTCAAATGAATTTGAGAGTAAGCTCAGTGTAAAACTCTAAAATAATCCATTTTATAGCCACTAGCACAAGTTGGATTTTCAATTAAATGTTGGCCAATGACAGATTCCAAAGCAGAAGGACGCAACTGATGTGGCTTGCCTAGTCTAATTTATGCCGGTATATATTGGTTGATGCGTGTCTGCAAATTCAAGGAGGTTCACTCATATAGCTACCAGCGCACTGGCAATTAAATTAATAAATAACATTAGTTTGCGTGATATGGGGCAAACCGTCCTTCATAAGTAGGGGAAATGCAAATCATACACCGAAAACCAATCGTAATATGACAGACGGGAAACAATTCGTAACAGATTTAATAATACGTCTCTCAAACACTGACCAGAAACTCCGATCCAAGGTATTTTTTAAATAAACAGGAGACTTGAACCGACTCAGGGTTTTAGGAGAATTATATTTTTCACACCTGATTATTAATAATATAATTAATTCTTTCTTAGAACTGAACGTCTATGGAATTGTCTTCCGTTTTCTTGCTTTCCAGTTGGCTACAATATGGTTGTCTTCAAGTCTAACGCAAACAAGTTTTTGATTAGCCGTTCCACTTAAGTTAACAAATTTACCGAATTTCCATTACTAACGATTACTATATTGTCCACTTGTCTACTCTACAGTCTTTAACCCTTGTTCCCGAGTGGCCTCTTGGCCTTGATAAGTGGTGATGCCTATATAAAAAAAAATACATTCTCCAGGTAAGCTTTACAAATTAAAATGTATTTGACAGTATTCAATTCGTGTTCAAATTGCTTGGAAGAACAAATTCTAAGGGCTCTATACACTAATGTCTTAATAAACCCTATTTTTGTTTTTCTACACGTAGGCATAAATGAGCACCAATCTATGTAAAGACCAGTAAAAGTCGGTTTGCGATAAACTGTAATAAGAAAAGAATGTTTACTACGTTCAATGAAAACATCTAAAACATGTAAGCAACGTCGTTCTCTTTACTCCATAGTAAATGATAATGCTGTGTGGAGAGAACTGAGATTATTGACAAAAATTGTTGCTTCAATCTCAGAAGCAAAGGCTACAAAAGACTCATCGACGTATCTAAAATATATTTTAGGATTATTTTAGAGTTTTGCACTGGACTGACTCTCCAAATCATTGGAAGATTTTCGAGTTAGTCTCAATTCTTTTACGTAAGCCGTCGTTTTGCGGATAAAAGGAGTTCGTTAGATCACCATGGCAGGTGCTCGTCTGAACTCCAATCTCTGGTCCCCCCTCGCCAATCTTTCACGAAAAACACCCGTCTAGCTTAATCCACTGTGAAAAATTTCCCCCACTCTATATCTGTGCCTAAATCAAAACGCGGATTCCATGAATAAAGCTTCTTTCTTAGAACTGCACGCCTGTGGAACTCTGTTCCGTCTGCCTGCTTCCCACCGGACTACAACTTGGATGTCTTCAAGTCCAACGTTAACAAATTCCTAATGAACCGCCCCCTTAAGTAAACACTTCATCAAATCTCCACACTAACGTAATGTACTTGCAATAACCCTTATCCCTGAGTGGCTTCCGGGCCTTGATAAGTGGTGATCACTGTGTAAAAAAAAAAATCATTGTACCTGTTTGGAAATATATCTTAATCTTCCTCCTACTACCTCTATCATAATTGTACGTATATTTTATTTCATATTATTGTATATATATTTCATACGAATTCTCATTCGCCTTTTCTTCCCTATTCTCCCATTTTTTTTACTCGTATATCTCCAAGTATTTGCTTTTACGTGTTAATTTGATTCGTCTTCTGTATGTTTCAAAACCGATGATTAACTCCTGATGAGTTTCACGGTTGTAGCACGGCACTTCAATGGGACTAGGTGCAGCAAGTGCATCGATGCCGAGGTTTAAAATGTAAGTGCAAGGTCACTTTCAGCTGACCAACGGTGTCTGGTATCTTACCCATGCGCTAACTAACTCATTACTTAGTGTAGAGGGAGCCATAGGGCTTTATATTTTCTTTGTTTATATATTTTCATGTGCTACGTGATTACCTAAGAGAACTCTATTCTTATTAGAATACGTATTGCTTTCATACACACACACACACACACACACACACACACACACACACACACACACACACACACACACACACACACACACACACACACATATATATATGTGTGTGTGTGTGCGTGTGTGTGTGTGTGTGTGTTTTGTGTGTGTGTGAGGAGAAAACGTGACAGAGATAAAACTTATCACTGTTGAACAAAAGGAAGCTCACCAGACTGAAGTAAATCCAGATGACATAAAAAATAAATAACTCGATGAAAGAAGTAACTTGTCAGCGAACTTTCCGATAACAAACGCTGACATAATGTGATAAGAACAGAAAGAAAAAAAAAAAAGAAACCGCGGGAGAAAGTAAGTTGCAGGTGTAGCTGAATGGTTACCGACACGTTAATCGCGAAGGAGAGGTCAGTTAACAAAACGAGCGGATTTCCTTCATAAGTGTTCAGGAAAATGGAACTTAAGCGCGACCCTCTTAAGGGGGACGCATAGTGGTTTTGAAAGGAATACTACTTTCATTTACAGTGTAACAGACTGGTAGAAATAATTTTTCTTTTAATATGAATCAGTTACTAGTTTCAAAGGCCTAAGGCATCTAGAGGATAATGAGATCGTAAAAAAAAATGCATCGAAGAAAGGGCGAATAACAAAGAATAGTTATCTGTTTTTTTTTTTTTTTTTACCTACTTGGATATTTCTTTTCCTCCTGCAAGTGTCTGAAGTTTTATTTATTTAAGTATAAGACTCCGTTCAAATCGTCTATCATTAGAGTCATATTCCATGATGGTGACATCGGCTTTGGCAAAATTAGTGAAGTTTAATCGATTGATTTTTCGTCTTTTGAGGTGAAAAAAAAAAATAAAATATAGAAAAAAAAAAATCATTCACATACAGACTGCTCCGATGTATCACAGCTCTTCAGTGCAACTGGACTGATTCTCGACCGCCTAAGCGACAGGTCTCTTCTATCAGTTACGCTGTTTTTCCTGCTGCTAAGATGGGTATGTGAAATTATAAAAATTAAACATTGTTCAAGCGCCTACACTCCATTCGTTTACACAAAACGCACTGCATTACATGCTTTTTAAAAATATTCAAATGACTGTAACCCACTCGTATACCTCGTCGTACAATGTCCGCATATATATATATATATATATATATATATATATATATATATATATATATACATACACCGTACTTTAGGGTAATTGTGCCAACTAACTAAAAGTGCTCTTTTGGCAATCACGCATATAAAGATCACTTTTTTTTAGTTGGCGCAATTATCCCAAGTTACGGTATATATATATATATATATATATATATATATATATATATATATATATATACACACGTAGTTTTTGTTGTTGATTTTATAAACGATATTAAGGTTAACGTCACCACCTTGGCAATGCGGTGTTTTCTTAGAAAGTCGCCAATTTTTTATTTTGACGCATTATTTACTTATTTATTATTTTTTTAAAAACAGTAATCTACGTACACGCGTGTTTCAGGGCCCTACCCCTCTTCAGCGTTGCTTGACTGTTGTTAGGATTCGAACCCCGGACTTTATGTATCCAGCATCTTAATCCATTACGCTATGATGCCATAGACAATTTACTGTTTAGTTTTTATCGTTTATATATTTTAGTAGTTTTGTTGTTGATTTTTAAACGATATTAAAGTTAATGTCTCCACCTTGGAGATCCGCTGTTTTCTTAGAAAGTCGCCCATTTTTTATTTGGACGTATTTTTATTTATTTATTTATTATTTTTTTTCAAAAACAGTAATCTACGTATACGCGTGTTTCGGGACGCTACCCTTCTTTATGCACACACACACACACACACACACACACACACACACACACACACACACACACACACACACACATATATATATATATATATATATATATATATATTATAATTGTTCCAAAATGGAATAAATTCTACTTTTCTCCCTACTTGAAAGGAAAAAAATGACGATAGAACAAGTAATCTGACTTCGGAAACTTCCGGAAAGTTTTAAAATATTTAATTATGACGATTTGAACGAAATATAATAAAATGACTGCAAAAATTCCCCTATGAACCGAAGTATCGTAGATTTGCAGCAACATGCCACATCCAAATTCAATACATCCAGGCTAATAGCCACTATCTTATCTAGCTTTCGAACACTATTTTAGGCACATTCAGTCGTTATAATAAAATACTACATTGCATCCTACGGGCAACACCATCACAATCGCAACATCTTCAAAGGAAGGAGACCCTATTTTTCTCTCTAAAAATTCAGTCTTACTACTGCTACCAGTTATCACCTGGACGAATTCTACACGTTCCACAGATTCTGTGATTACTTCGCCCGTAACTGGTTCATACATACATAGACCTAACACAATCTTTTCAATTTCCGATTCAGAAATAGTAAAGGCTCCTTCGCTAAATTCCGTCAAATCTGATTAGGTAAGCACTGAAAATTTTCATATTCCGGAATCCAGTGCTTTGCTTTATAAACGAACGCTTACTAACATTAAAATATGACGTCACTAAGAAACGTCGTTTATTTAATGCATAGGGCATTTTAGTTAGGTAAGATCGAAAACCACAAGAGAGAGAAAATCATTAAGTTAACGTTAAATAACCCGTTTACTTGCTTTCTTTTACAAAGTTAAAAATCCGCTATCCACTATAAGAATCTCCTTTATCGTCGTCGTCGTCGTCGTCGTCGTCGTCAAAACTACAAAAAAAATTCACAGCTCTTGCAATCGAGTTTTTTTTTTACCATTAAACGCATTACGGTGATTGGTGATGTTTTAAACCGACGCATTTCATATACATATATATTGAAGAGTTTAACTCCCAAATATTTGCGTCTTTTATATTAAGATTTCTCGTAAAAACAAAAACAAAAAAAAAAAAACTAATTATAAAAGTATTGAAGTTTATTTGTTAATTATTTTATCTTTTCATGCGATTTAACGACATTTATAGGTTTTCTGGTATTATGATAATGAATATCGTATGTAAAATTGTCGCAGATAAATAGGTTTTATGTAATAACGTTATGCTTTCCAACGGCCAGCCAAACAACGCACTTGCGCGTTGTTTAACTTATGGCAAGACTATTTGTCAGCGACAATTTTCCATGTGTTATTCCTTTACAGATTAACCGAAAACCTATGGTAGATTAAGGTGAATGTGAAAGGCGGGAACCCCCACCTCAACCAATTTAATTTATTTTTTAACCTTGAACATTACCTTTATTAATGCTACATAGAGAATATGGCTGTATTGAAGATGTTAACTCTTCTCTAAATTGAAGAGGTTAGCTCCCAAATATTTGCGTTTTTAATTAATATGCCGAAAAAATACAGAAGTTTATTGAACGAAATAAAACGAACTTATTATTAACAAAGCGGGGGAGGGCAGAGCGGTAGCTCTAGATATATCTAAGGCTTTTCACAGGGTATGGCATGAGAGTCTCCTCAGGAAAATTAAATCATACGGTATCACTGGTAGAATACTTAACATAATTAAATCCTTCTTAGATAAGAGAAAAATCCAGGTTGTCCTCGACGGTCGTACATCTAAACAGTGTGATATAAATGCGGGAGTGCTTCAGGGGTCTATCCTTGGACCTCTATTGTTCCTAATATTTATTAATGACCTCCCCGACAAAACTGCCTCTGAGATGGGTATATATGCTGATGACACCACACTCTATAACAGGCATGACAGGAAAACAAATGAACACATATCTAAAGAAATGGCAAAAACACTAGAGGATGACCTCCAATCTGTAGTGGAATGGGGACATAAATGGATGGTCACATTCAATGCTGCCAAGACTAAACTGGTTTCCTTCAATAATTACAAGAAACCTTCTCTGCCAACAATAGCAATGGCCAGTGACTCCCTGTCTGAGAGTACATCTTTCAAACTGCTTGGCCTAACGTTCACAGGAAACATGAGTTGGAACAATTACATTGAAAACATGGCCAGGGCCGCTGCGAAAAAGGTAGGCTCCCTCTACTGTGCTAGAAAACTACTGACACCTGAAAGTATCCTGTACCTCTATAAGGCCACCATTCGCCCATGTATGGAGTATTATTGTCACATTTGGGCTGGTGCATCTGCTGCTAGTCTCTCGCTCCTAGACAAGGTTCAAAAGAGAGTCGCCAATCTGGTAGGCCCGGAACTGGCATATAAGCTTCAGCCTCTGCCCCATCGACGAAACGTTGCATCCCTCTGCCTGTTCTACAAGTATTTTAATGGTGAATGCTCTGACGAACTGCAGACACTTGTGCCCCCACGACGTAGACACCCTCGACAAACCCGACAGGCAGCTAAATCCCACCCCGACACAGTAGAGTTCCCTAGATCTTTCTACTCCAGTAGTTTCTTCCCCAGAACCGCTAGACTCTGGAATTCCACTCCAGGTCCTTGCTTCCCTAACTGTACTGACATGCAGAAGTTCAAGTGTAACGTGAACCGACATCTTGCCGCCCAAATCCCAACATAGTGCCTCAGTAGTTGCTGCCCTTGATAGTGGCCCCCTACACCAAAGTGGCAATGTGCCTTGTTTGGGGTGAAAATGTAAAAAAAAAAAAAAAAAAATTGCCTATAAAAACTATTTCTGCAACATATTTCTTTTAATAAAATTCCATAATTCTTTTTGAACAAATTTTGATAAAAAAGACGCGATTATTTGGAAGCTAAACTCTTCAATATGTAAATATATATAAATGCGTCGGTTTAATACATCACAAATCTACACAAAAATAACAATAATGTTTTTATATTTACGCACACACTCTTCGTTTTTTTGTTTCAATTTTGCTTTTTTTGTTTGTGAAAATCTGGCTAAAGTTATCAATTTGGCCCTTTTTTTTTGCATTTTTTCTGAAAGATTTGGCTTCAAATATTTAGTACAGTATGGTAATCCAATTAGGGTCAGCTATTTGACACGTTTATTCTTTTAGAACCTTTAAAACACACATTTTATTTATTTATTTTTTATTACATTTTCACCCCAAACAAGACACATTGCCACTTTGATGTAGGGGGGGTACTATGTAGGGAGTTTAGTAGAAAGATGTCTGTTCACATTACATTGAACTTCTGCATGTCAGTACAGTTGGGGAAGCAGGAAACCGGAATAGAATTCCAAAGTCTAGCAGTTCTGGGGAAAAAAACTATTAGAGTAAAAGCCCTTCCTACATATAGAGATCTCTACTGTGTAAGGGTGGGATTTTATTGCTTGTCGGATTTGTCGGGGGTATTTTCATCGAGGGAGCACAAGGGATTGTAGTTCGTCAGAGAATTCACCATTAAAATACTTGTAAAACAGGCAGAGGGACGCAACATTTTGGCGATGAGATGGGGCTAAAGCTTAGATGACAGTTCAGGACCTATCAGGTTGGAAACTCTCTTTTGGACCCTGGGCGAATGGTTGCATTGCAGAGGTACAGGATACTTTCAGGCGTAAGTAACTTTCTAGTACGGTAGAGAGAGAGAGAGAGAGAGAGAGAGAGAGAGAGAGAAAGAGAGAGAGAGAGAGAGAGAGAGCACCTTCTTCGCAGAAGCCTTGACAATGGTTTCGATGTTTCTATTCCAACTCATGTTTCCTGTGAACCAAGAAGCTATTGCAAAATAATTAAAAAAAATAGATACAAAATAATTGGTGGACATGAACAATGCTTCCCACTTATTTACTTTTTTTTTTATTTTTCATTTATTCGTATTTTTTTTTTTTTCAGGCTTAAATTTGGAATTATAACGTTCTCCTACAGTGAACAACCACTTTTTGGCCACTTCCGTTGTTAATGCTGCAGCTAGCATTTACAATTTTCCTTTGCAATTTTTCGCAAATTTCTACGGCGCTTATCATAGATTACACGCTTAGCTTTCACATTATCAAAATACACTGGAAAAAATTGTATACACCTTATCAACAACAAAAAAAAAAGTAAAAAAAAGAAAACATTTAAATGCTAGGTGCAGCATTAACAACTGACACGGTAAAAAAGTGTGTGTTCTATTTATTAGAACGTTATCATTACAAATCGATTTCCGATTATTACAGTCATTAAAAACACTACATTAAATTTCTTTTTTAATCTGCAAATTAAGCTTGTACCGAAAAAAAGATAAAACGCCAAAAAATTAAAGGATATGGAAATCATTTTTCAGAGCCGCCGCAGTGTTTTTTAGTTGTTCCTTTTCCTCGTGACATAATGTTCCCTCCGGAATAAATGAGTTATAATTAATTTTTAGTTCATTCTTTTATTTTCATTATACATTACAGGCCGACGGCCGACGGTAACAATTACTATCTAATAGGCCACCCTACCTTACTTTTATTTGACACGTTAGGTGAAAGCACAGAATAATACCATCACATAATCAAATCCCCAGGTTAAGCATCGGTTTATAGATACTAATGTTGTTACTTCGGCACGGTACATTCCTTTTGGCCACGGGCGCCAGTGCCCGCTATTTGACTGGGCCGGCAGTGGCTCTCAAAAACAACCGTAGTTCAATTTTGTCTTTTTACAGGTGGGCTGGGAGCATACTTCCACCGGGAAACGCCGGCACACAATTCCTGCTAGTATTGAAATAAAACCTAAATCACACAAAAAATATACGCAGAGAATTTAAATATTTTATAAGGTTTCGAAATAGGATAAGCAGGAAAAGGGTAGAAATGACTGGGAATTATAGAGTTCCGAATGAGATGTTCGGGTTATGTTATTATAATAAAATATATCATAGCGTATTCTTCCTATTTGTGCTTACTACTACTACTACTACTACGGAGAACTATATATAGTGAGTGTCGCATTCACTATTATCTTCCGTCTTATACTAATCTTTGTTTATCCATTATTGATGAGACGATTTCGATAATATTACCGATTTCCGATAGTATTACCGATTCTGTTTTAAATTCCAGGTTCCGATACAAGTACCAATTCGGATTCGTTTAAAGTTTCTAAAAATTTAATCAAAGATTCGATGCTTTTTAAAAATGTTCAAATAAATGTAAACCCCATCGCATAATGCCCGTATATATTTTACCAAACGTAAAATGTACATTTGGGTATATTACAAGTGTAAATCTTTCTAATTTATTTTTCTCAATTTTTTTTCACTTGATTGAAAATTGTGTGACAAGATTAAAAAAAAAACAAAAAAAAAAAAATTTCATTTGCAACTGTTCGCCGTTAATTGAAATTTTTTAAAAACGATTTAACAGAGTCGACGATTTGTATGTAAAATATAAATGCAGGAACATTATAGCAAAAACCGGCCAATGTCGAGAATGAGTTTCCACATAATAATGTTACTATCAAGAAAACTATTCTTAACATTGAGTTTGGTCTCTGTTGAATTTTCTCTACCTTATATCTATGAAAAAATATCCATATTTTTTCTCGCAATTATAAAGATTTGGTCATTTATTAAATTGATTTGCGTTTCTGTAATAAGAAAAACAAGATGCAGATAAAATAAATAAAATAATAATAATAAATATAATAATAAAACTACTACTACTACTACTACTACTACTACTACTACTACTACTACTACTACTACTAACTTTAAGCATTATTAGAAAAAAATAATTAATAAATAATATTAATATTAATATTGATAATACTAATTCTAATAATAATAAATCAACTAACTAAATACTACTACTACTACTACTACTACTACTACTACTAATAATAATAATAATAACAAACCAACTAACTAAATAATAATACTATTAATAATAATAATAACAAACCAACTAACTAAAAATAATACTATTAATAATAATATTAATAACAAACCAACTAACTAAATAATAATAATAATAATAATAATAATAATAATAATAATAATAATAATAATAATAATAACAATATCACTAATAATACTATCAATAATAATAATAATAAAATGATAATAAATGAATAACTAATAATAATAGCAATAAAAATAATGCTAAATAGATTAGCACATTTAGCTAAACGAAATTGAAAAGAAAACTTGTCCAGATCATTTTAAATCTTTTAATAATAAAGTGTGAACACCATGAGAGTAGACAAAGAGAATAGGTGAATTAATTGATCAATAAAGAAATAGATTACACTCTGACAATCAATATTAAATTTGAGAATGGGATTCATAATCCATTCTTTGGCTTTTAGACTTATTTTGTAAATGAACACTTCTAATAAGTAAATAATTAAATAAATAAATAAATTTATCCCCCCCCCTTTTTATGCTTCTTCTAATATCGTTTTTCTTATCATAACCATTTCCGTAAAGTCTGATGAAGTTACTGGGTCGTTAATTCGATTCGATATATATATATATATATATATATATATATATATATATATATATATATATATATATATATATATAATAAATATATTAAAGGAGATTTGCTAAATGCTATTTATATAATATACGACTTGTTTATTTGGTTAGTTCGTACGTGACGATTTGAAAAAGGCAAATACAATTTTAAGGCCAAACTGCTTAAAAAGCCAAATTCGCGAAATTTGTCTTTAAAAAGTACAATCTGCCAATATAAGAGGTACCCCTTTTTTAGCTTTATTTTCATATATAATAATAATAATAATAATAATAATAATAATAATAATGATAATAATAATAATAATATGAAAGGTGAAGAAAATCAAAATAATACCTATAATAGTAAGAGAACTAGGAACAATCCTGAAAAACTTTGAAAGAGAATGGGAGAAATTGAAATCAGAGGAATGGCTGGAAAAATACAACGAACAACAATAATGAAAACAGCTGAAATATTAAGTAAAACCCTTGAATCTGGAGACTAACACAGACGAACCAAAAGCGTAGACCAGACAAACTGCTACAGAGACAAAACATGAAGCGCTACATGGAACCAAGATGATTGAAGCTGCATACTTATAAGTTCTCCAACTCTACCCCCATTATCACATCACTGCACCCTCCAAAAGTGGGACTGGAACTAAATAGCCAAGTAGTCAAAGAGGAAGGAAAGACCGAGGAGTGAGCACTGACCAGACCTCCACTACATAAATGCGAAGAAAACTTGGATCTTGGGGAGGCTTATTGCCACTCAAATTCTAGTAACGACCAATGCCCACTGCCAAAGAGAAATCAATGGTAAGCAGCTGTTGCGATAATGCAAATTTATTTGCAAATGCTATCGAAATAAGTGGAGTGGAGAGTACTGGAAAATTTAGGAAGATTTGTTGTCACTCAGCTTCCAGAGAACACCACAGGCTGTATTCAATGAGATGTTTGATAACGTGTGTGAAAGCCCCTTGTGAGCCAATAATAATAATAATAATAATAATAATAATAATAATAATAATAATTCTGATTTCGTTTATCAACGTCTCTCTGGAAATGGATGGGAGTCATTTCCAGAGGATTTCCCTCAATCAGGAGCTTCAAAGATCAAGGGGTTTTCCTAAGGATGTTGGTGGTACCTACAATAGCAAAATAAATATCGGGAATTTGTAGTTTTTTTCAATTGTCCTTCCAGACGACTTGATACTACTCCTATTGTACCAACTATGACCGGGATTATTTGTGTGTTTAACCCCGTGTATACGCCTTATCTCCAAGGTCAATGGAGCATAATTGCTCCACTTCTCATTCTCCTTCTCTCTCACATTCCTGTCCCAAAGTACTAAAAAGTTTACAATCTGCCAGTTCTTTTAGACTTTGTCAATGATGACCAAATCCGGGCGATTATGTTTCAATTGCTTGGTCGTTATGACACTTTTGCCCCACCATACCTCTACCTTGTCATCTTCACTTGTTCTCACTTCACCGGGCACCTCCTCAAACCATTTTCCATCACAATTCACCCCAACCTTCTTATACACCTCAAAATGTATCCGGAGTCCCCTGCGATCGTGTCTTTTATAGTACTCTCTCTGAGCCAGTCGACTACACCTGCTGCAAGTTGTGCAATTGACTCTGAGGTCTTACCACAAATCCGGCATTCTGCAGCAACTTCCTATCCTAGAACCACTTTTTAGAACAATCGTGTTCCTAATGCCTGCTCTTGTGCTGCACAAACAAAAGCTTCAGTACTCTTAGCGATTTGAAATGTACCAAACATTTCTAAAACTGTTTTTTTTTCTGATATCCATGGCATGCAACTCCTTGTCAGACCATTCTAAAATTCACGCACTGTATCTCAAAACACTGACTGCCATGCATTCACTGCTTTCATTAGGTTTCCTCCATACAGTTTCGATTTTGCAATTAGTTTCCTTCATTTCTCTGTTCATGATGCCTACACTCTCCAACACTCCCAAATACTTATACCCTGTATCTTCTATTTATTTCATGATTTCTCCATTTGGCAACACTATTCCAGTCAAATGAACCTTTACTCCTCTTTTCATCACCAGCACCATGCATTTACTAATCCCAATCTCCATCCCAATGTCTTCTGAGTATGTCCCCACAATTTCTACCAGTCCATCCATTTCCTTTTCATTTCTACCCAATATTTTCAAATCATCCATAAACAGTAGATGGTTAAGGCGTCTGTCACCAGATCCAAAGTTATACCCTAGTTTTTCTCTCTTTAAGAGGATGCTCAGTGGCATCATTATCATTACAAAAAGAAGTGGTGATAACGAATCTCCTTGGAATATTCCACATTTAATGCCAACTTGCACCATCACCTCTGTTT
>NC_136493.1:45835119-45905119 GCF_053919585.1 Euprymna scolopes | reverse complement strand
GATGATTCCAATATTTTTCTCAATTCCGATACAATTACCGATTCCGTACTAAATTTCCGATTCCGGTACAATTACCGATTCCGATTTCGATTCTTTATAAATCTCTAAATATTTAACTATAAAATTTTTATTTCCCCCGATTTTCGTGAAAAGACAAGTTTAGTAAGCAGATATTTTCCTAAACGTCAAAATACACTTCTGAAGGATGATCTATCGATTTTAGCTTTACTGGCAATTTAAAATTAATAAATATTTATCATTATTTATTATTACCAACCATGTTAGATTTTGGTTGAAAAAAAAATAATAAAAAAAAAGACAAATAAAAAAGAATCGTTTTTGGCATCGGAAAATAGGAATCAATTTTTCCGATACCGATTCCGATACTCACAAATCTTTTGATTTTTCCGATTCCCAATTCCGATTAATCGTCCCAACACTAGTATTTATTACGAAATCCACAACCTGAATGTGCTTTTCCAGAAAAGACTTTACATGGATTTTAGAATCAGGGGCAGATAGCATACTTTTTTTAAAAGACGTTGTTAACCAGGCCTCTATCTTCTTTCTCACTGCTAGGACTCTGCTGTTTTGCAAACAGTCGATTCTATCCATTACTTTTGTTTTTACATAGGAGTCTCCACTTATCAAGGCACAGAGGCCACTCGAGGATAAGGGTTATTGAGTGTACAGTTGTCAGTGGGATAATATCGTAGTAATCGTTAGTAGTGGAAATTTGGTAAATTGGATTACTCAAGGGGAAGATTCATCAAGAATTTGTTTACGTTGGACTTGAAGACTACCAAATTGTAGTCAACTGGAAAACAGGCAAACTTAAGAGAGTTCTACAGGCGTGCAGTTCTAAGAAAGACGTTTTGTTCATGGAATCTACGCACGGCAGCTAGCTAGATTTCACAGAAACGGACTGAAAATATAGCCTATTGATTTTAAAGAACTACTTCCTCAGATTATTGCTCATTACCTAACGGTCTTGTTTTGGAGATTAGTAATATATTGTAATGTATGTCTCTCTATTCACCGTCTTATCTATTTCAGTAAGCATTTCTTTATTCAGGTTTGTATAGATTCGAAAAAGTTTCAAAAACAAATATATAACAAATAAATGTTATCAAAGACAAGATAACTTGCTTTTCTACCTAACTGGATAATTCTTTGTGTTTTTATTTAATGTAATGTGTTTATTGAGCTCGAAAAACATACAGTATTTAACGATGTATTGGAAAATTAAAAATGCCGCCGGAGTCTCTGTTGCACACGGTAAGTTTGGGAAAATGAGTTAAAAATAAAATACTATACAAAATAAAGTAAGAAACTCGCTCAATATATGCTACCGTGACATAGGCTGACATATATTCGGTGGATGTTTAACAGTATTTTGTGTAGTGTTTTTATTTTTAATTCATTTTCCCAAAATTACCGTGTTCAATAATGTTTTAATTTTACAATACATCAGTAAACACTGTATGTTTTAATTTTACAATACATCAGTAAAAACTGTATATTTTTCGAGCTGAATAAACATGTTACATTAAATAAAAGCACTAAAAACTTAACCAGTTAGGTAGAAACGTAACTTATCTTGCCTTTGATAACATTTATTTGTTATATATTTGTTTTTTGACAACTTTTTCGAATCTATGTGTATAGTATTACAAACCCCCTTTATTCTACAATCGTGTTGGTTGTTCAACTGAAGTAACAACTTTGTATATGATAGCCCTTCTCAAGGATACATCACATAGATAGACAGGGATTTACTACCACAGAGAACTATGTACAGTGAGCACTGTATTCACTGATATCTTGCTTTTGAAATTAGTAATGCCTTACTAATATTTTTCCATCAATTCATTGTACTTTTATTACAATAAACCGTTTTTTTTCTTCATTCTATCCTGTTGATTGTTCGTCCCATTCGAATAACTTTTCTATCAAGGAGCATGACAATATAAACAAAAATCTGAGACACTTTACAACAATGACCGTGCATCTAATATTAAAAAAAAAAAGGCTTATATAATGAATAGCAGTGTAAGCGTGTCAGGGTAAGATGCCAAAGAGATATAACTCGGATAAAACTTGTCTGCCTTTGCCCGGTAGTTATTCCCAAGTGGGAATCGTAGATATCGATGTAGGCAGAGAGGGAGAGAGAGAGAGAGTGAGGAAACAGGTCCGCTCTCTTTGGCGTCTGGCTGGAAAAGGAGGAGTTTTTCTCGTCCGGAACGGAAGCAGTTAGAGTTCCTTAGGGGGTAAGGAAGGTCCCTGCGCTATGCCTCTGATTGGTCAGTATGTGCCATATCGCACAGTCAGGGGAGGCACTGATGCACAAGAAAAGAGTTCTATTTGTTTCTGCTACATGTGTTTATTGTTTGCTCCACTCGAGTAAATTAAAGGATACGAAATTTACATTACAATGTGCGCTTGAAGATTTTACATAAATTAATGATGACTTTTATAATCATGGATTATAAGACACAATCACGTTGACACACCGGTTCCTGCCAAATCAACGGTTAAGCAACGTTGAGCATGGCCTTTACCAGATGCGTGACCATTTAGGAAGACGAGGCGCTGTATGTACCGCGAGATAAAATACGAGGTTGGGAAACTGGCGCGGTCTATCCTTTCGAGGGTAGATGGGACTCTCTTAAGCCGTGGTAGGCAACCCATCTAGTGATGGCGTAACGATAAAAAATTGATAGCCCTGGCGAAGCATCAAGTATTCAGCTCATGACAAGATTTGAATTATACTACAAAATTCATGTAGTGAGTTCAATTTCGGCCGTGACCACGCTGGATGGATCGATAATCATGGGGAAATCACTTATACATATTTTAAAAACATTTTTCCGTTCTAGTGTCAAGATCGGCAAACAGTCGGTTCTATCCATTACTTTTATGCGCTGTAGCTGGCTAGATTTCACAGAAGCGGTCTGAAAACATTGCCTATCAATCTTAAAGAACTACTTCTTCAGATTCTTGCTCATTGCCTAACGGTCTTGTTTTTTTTTTAGAGATTAGTAATATATTACAAATTCCTGTCTCACTATTTACAGTCTTATCTATTTCAGTAAGCATTTTTTTTTATTCTACCATCGTGTTGATTATCTCAATTCATTATTCAATCTATTGCAATATACCCAATTACTGAACTACTAAAGTCTGGAATTCCCTCCCCATTTCCTGCTTTCCTGATTGTACTAACCTGTAGAAGTTTAAATGTAATATGAACAGAAATTTCGATGGTCAACTCCCCACAGTCCTCTGTTAGATACAAGCCCTTTATATTCCAAGTGGCAATATTCTTTGTTTGGGATGAAGACGAATAGATAAAATAAATAAAAATAAAAATAAAAATTTCTGGGTTTGTTTTACTATACTTTTCTACCTAAGTGAATAATTTTTTAGTGTTTTTATTTGATGTAATGTGCTTATTCGGCTCTGTGTTGAATACGTAAGTTTGGGAAAATGAGTTAAAACTAAAACACTATACTAAATACTGTTAGAAACCCACCGAATATCTATCCGCATATGTTGCAGTTACATATATTGAGTGGGTTTCTAACAGTATTTTGTATATTTTTTTAGTTTTAACTCATTTTCCCAAACGCAGAGTCTGTCGCCATTTGCATTTTTCAAATACATCGGTAAACGCTGTATGTTTTTCGAGCTGAACGAACACTTTGCATTAAATAAAAACACTAAAAAATCATCCCGTGAGGTAGAAAAGCAAGTTATCTTGCTTTGGTAACATTTATTTTTTATATATTTTTTTTATGACAACTCTTTCGAATCTATGTGTACAGTAATACAAACCCAAACTTCTTTATTTTGCTAGTATGATGCTTTTTTCTTTCATTCAACTGAAACACTTTTCAAGGATAAATCAGGTGCGGGCGAAGATATTACTCAAAGATGTCCGAAATAGTTTAGTATTTCTTCTATGTTCTTACAATTGCGCTTAACTTATTGGAGCACAATACTTATCGATTTCGGAGAATCTAGTTAGAAATTAATGAAGTATTGACCAAATGCTAACCCGACTGTGTCAAGGCGAGGGAGGGAAAGAGAGTAAAATATTGCCACATTTGAAGTCCGCTAATAAATAATCCCCCCTTCCTGAAAGAAGAAACGAAATGCAGTTTTATTATTAAAGACAACCCGGCTCGACCTGCCGCAGTTGAGCCACAACAGGTGACCCTTACCCGCGATCAAAAGCCTAACTGCAACCGAGTAACTGACCATTACAGAAGCCAAGGGATATTAAGAGCCTTTGTGCTGCGAAACATGCAAGGGGTCTGTGCCGCTGTAAGCGTCCAGGGGTCACGTATCTGCGTGATTGATTCTCGGTTATTATCGGAAAATTGATCAGATTTATATCGACTTCTGTTTCAAGGGCTTTAATCAGCAGCTGGGAACTTATCACGTGACAGACTGGAGGTGCGGGGGGGGGGGGAGGGAAAACAAGATCAGGTGAAAGGAATGAATAGGTGCAATTGTAAAGAGTCAATATTGGTATCGAACACATGGAAACATTTAATAAAGCTAGGGGGAAATACGCTGTGGGTTATGGCCACTGGGGTGGTGGTGGTGGTGGTGGTGGTGGTGACTGTGATTAAGTAGTTAACGGCGCATTTTGTAAACGTGAGTATGCTAAGTTCGAATCCAGCTCGCTCCACAGGAAAACTGTCATCAAATCAACACCTGATCTTGTGTCGAACCGGTTGAAGCGAAGGCAGATAAAATGAGTGGTGAGCCGCTGTCATAAAAAGAACTAGCTGGCAACCCGGCGTTGCCCGGTCGTACAGTACGCTAGAACATGGTATTTTAATTTATGCAGATTGCGTATATATTATTATAGAATCAATGCTCTATTGATTATTATATATTACGAGGACTAATTTGCTCGGTGGAATAATTCGTTAAAAAAAAAAAATAAAATTAATAAATAAATAAATAATAATAATAATAATAATAATAATAATAATAATAATGTTCATCAAATTCCGTCTGATTTTGTTTACAATATCACGTCAGCTTATATTTGGGTTTGCCCTGGAAAAGTCACTTCTGATTAATGTTTAGTTTTAAAATATACAAACGAAGAAATGATTTGCGGCGATTTTAAATGGTATCCTCCTCTTTCATCACAGATTGAACTCATTTATTAGAAAAAATTCAAATAAATTGGTGAAGTACACCCATGAGTGAACAGCGGATCATTCGATCTGTAGTCGAATGCTCTAACACTAAGCTATATCTTCAAGTTATAATAAATAGTTTTTTTTTCCAGAGGAAATGATTTGCTGAAATTTTATTATCTCCCTTTTCCGATGTAACACAAAATATTCGGATTTTTTCGATTTTCGATACTTATTGGATGAATTTCTGTACAAAACATATCTAAGAACACTGCCAGACATAGAAATTAGCTTTGCGTGAAATTTGCAAAAGATGGGTTCAGCCGTTTCGGAACCTATGAGGAAGAAACTCTCACACACACGCATACGTACAAAGTAACTTTTATATTATAGTAAAGATAGAGATACTTAACGTATTTATTCCAGATTGAAATTATATTTAACTTCTATTTGACTTAATTTTTTAATCACCCGCCGAAAACAAGAGAGTTTTCTTTTATTTGCTTAATTATTATTTTTATAATATACTAACAAGGCTACCCGGCGTTTCTCGGAATCATAAACAAACGAAACACCCCCAAAATGAAATACAATAGATTAAAAAATGTATATAACGTCTTTATATTAAAACTTCTATCTCTTTTTGTTATTAATCATTTTCAATTCGAACAAAAACTTGGAACATAAAGGTCTACTATTTGGGGGTCATGCTTAATAAGGAACCGAAGGGAGCCGAATAGCTAGATTTCTGTTCACATTACATTTAAACTTAACTTAAGTATATTACTACACTCAGGAAAGCACGAAACACGGAGAGAATTCCAAATTCTCTTTATATTACTTTTTTATATTGTCACCAACGAGAGATCGTAAAGGTTATGATCTCCCTCGCGATCAATCAAGAAACCAAATCAAGTCTTTTCACACATCGTTTCGAACTTGCTCTCGAACCTGCTCCTCTGTCAGTGCACCCGTTTTTTATAGTCTTTTTTCTTTTTTCCCTACCGTGACGTCATTTCGCACACGGCTTAGTATTTGCATACGCGCGTCCGCGCTCTGTTACACCTCGAGATATCAGAAACACTCTTGTTACCATATAACATACGATTACTTGAAGATAAGAAACAGTAAGTTTAAAGTAAAATAAAATTTTGTTACATCTTATAATTCAGTGATTTTGTGAATGTGCTCCCTCGTCTCTATTAATCTTATTGGTCAGGGCCAGTCAATCTGTTACACATGTCTGTTAGGCATGTATCTTTTCCACAAGCGCTTTTCCTCGTCGTCGTTTAATGTGTGGCTATGTCGTTTTTTGTTGTCAAGCTTCTTCTCTGTTTAAATAGACAAATAAACTACTCATGCACAAAAGTTCAAGGAGTTTTTCAAGGTTTTATCAGAGAAAATATATTCTGGAGAGAGAGAGAGAAAGAGAGAGAGAGAGCGAGAGAGAGAGGGGGTGGGGAGAAAAAAGAGAGAGAAAAAGAGACTTATCTTCTGATTGTTTACTTCTTAACATTACTTTCTATCTAAAGAAATGAGTCTACGCGCAGAAAGACAAACGTCGGTAACATTCGACTTAGATTATTTATACGGTATTTGAAGGTAATGTAAATCACTCACCCGAGCTTTCAGTTCTTTGCTTCTGAATAATACTGAGTTTCTTTCTCATTCATTTCATTAATGAACACAATGAGATTTACATTTATTCCCGGGCAATGCCAAGTTTCTTATCTTTCCCTTTCCCTTTAATAAAATAATAAAACATATATAATTAAGTCTATTAAGCACGTGTACAGGGCCGCATTAGACACCCGTTTGCTTAGGGTGAAGCCACAACTTGTTCTAAGGCAGTTTTTGTGGAAGACATGAAGCTTTTGGATGTGATTGCGATAAACTGTCCATGATTCCGATCCATAAAGCATCGACGTTAGCACAACTGCTTTATATATATAAGTATTTTAGTTATTAAGCCAATCCCTCTATCATCTCATAACCGATGGCGCAATTTCCCAATTCGATTAATGATTTCATCATCGAGAGAAGCATTTCATTTTTTTTTTTTTTTTTTTTTTTTTACATATTTCAGATCTTTAACGTCTACTCGGATTGGTATACCGGGAAAGTTTCGTACTGGTGGCCGCCGCTTTACGCCCTGAACTATATCAATATATACTAAATATTTTTTAAACGACAATACATTTTATATATATATATATATATATATATATATATATATATATATATATATATATATATATATATATATATATATATATATATATGTGTGTGTGTGTGTGTGAATAAAAAGGAAAAACCTAAAAGAGTAAAAACAAAAATAAAATCAACGTTTCGTCCCCATTTCAGGGGACATCATCAGGATTTATAGGCGAGGATGTACAGGAAGACGGTCATATCACATGCGAAAGAGAAGTTTAGTTCTCTTTCTGTTCTGGAGAGAAAAAAATTTCATGATGAAAAGAGAATTTATATCAAGTGTGTGGAGGGGGGTCGGGTTATATACATATATGCATTTTTTTTTTTTTATCATCATCAACCAGGATCTAAGTTAATGTTTTGTTCATTTATTATTATATTACCTATGATTGGGGCTACATTATAAAATCCTTTTCTTTGTTTGATGGTGTTAATGTTTGGAATTAAAGCAGATTCAATAAGTCTCCGTTTTGCTGTATCTGGGATGGATTTTAAGATTTTTGCACGTCCAAAGCCATGTTCGACACAATGGGAAAAGAGTGCATTTAAGGGGTTGGCATTTCTTATGTTCCTTTTATGTTCGCTTAGTCTGATTTCCAAATTTCGCTGTGTCTCACCAATGTATGATTTTTTGCAGTCATTACATGGGATGGAGTAAATACCGGCTTTGGATGTGGAGATTTCAGCGGAATGCTTGCTAGTTTTTAAAGTTCGCTTTATAGTTAAGGAAGTGGTTTGTACTGTTTGTATGCCTAGATTATTAAGAGTATTGCAAATTGTGTCGTTGTTAGTGTGGGTAGGTATAAGAAGATGTCTATTTAGTAGTGGTGTATCTGGTGTGTTCTGTTTTTGTTTGTCTATGTTCGAGTATATTTTGATGGCTTTTTTCTTTGTTTTAGAGATAAAGTGAGTTGGGTATTGTAAAAGTTTTAGTGATTCGGTGATATGTGTGATTTCATTTTCGAGATATTGAGGGCTGCAGATTCTAATGGCACGTAAGAAAAAACCGATGATCATGCCCGTTTTTATTTTATCACTGTGGTGCGAATAATAGTGTATATAATCATTTTTGTGTGTACTTTTTCGATGTACTTTAAACATAAGATCGTTTTCAGACCTTATGATAAGTACATCAAGAAAGGGTAGGGAGTTGTTATGTTCGGATTCATATGTGAATTTTATGGAGGGTTCGACTGAGTTGAGTTTATTTTTTAATTCTTCTATGTGTGTATTTGCGGGGAGAAAAATGAGGATATCGTCAATGTATCGAAAATAAGTTGTGTTTGCAGGTATTCTAAATTTAAAAGAGCTAGTTTCTAAGAATTCTAAGAATAAGCAAGCGAGTACCCCACTGAGGGGGTTTCCAATGGGGAGTCCGAATTGGGGACGAAACGTTGATTTTATTTTTGTTTTTACTCTTTTAGGTTTTTCCTTTTTATTCACATAACGTCTAAAGCATCGTTTATATCTTGCTTTATTTTATTCATATATATATATATATATATATATATATATATATATATATGTGTGTGTGTGTATATGTATATATATATATATATATATATATATATATATATATATATATATATAAGACCAAAGAATTAATAAAACATGTTAAAAACACTTTAACAAGAGTTAAAAATATTTATTTTTCATAAATGAGATACAAATTAAGTGGATTCTCCTTACAAAAAACTATGCAAAATACTATAAAAAACCCACCGAATATATGTCAACCTATGTCACGGTAGCATATATTGAGCGAGTTTTTAGCGGTATTTTATCCGGTTTTTTATTTATAACACCTTTTTCCCAAACTTTCCGTGTTAAAGAGAGAATCAGACGCCATCTTGAATTTTCCAATACATCGGTAAACACTGTATAGTTTTCGAGCTGAATAAACATGTCACATTGAATAAAAACACGAAAAATATATCCAGTTTGGTAGAAAAGTAACTTATCTTGCCTTTGATAACATTTATTTCTTATATATTTGTTTTTATACAACTTTTTCGAATCTATGTGTACAGTAATACAAACCCGGAAAGTTATATCTTCATTAACTTTATTCATAAAGATTTTACAAAAGCGCAATCGTCTATCGTGATCTCAATCATGCAAACTTCGTAAAGTCTCATCTTTAGTTTCTTCAACATTCTGCGCATACTCTTTACATTGATTGCTTACTCTGCAGAAAGACGCCTACTTGATTTTTGAGGAGAATACAACAACGATTCCTGTAGTTCATTGGACTTTTCCAATCTTGTTGCAACAATTGGCCTGCCCGCTCTTTTAGCATCACTTACACTCCCTGTGGATTAAAATGTTCTAATCAAGCTTGTGAAATTTCGGCTTTGCACCATTCGGATGTTAAATTCAACTGATAACAATCTTGCAGTTTTAAAACAAGTTTTATTTTTTTGATAATTGAATTGTTTTTACCCTCCGTTCATTTGTTAATCTCAGGGTTTTATAAAATATCTGGAAAAATAAAAGAAATATTTACAAATTAGTTTAAAAAAATATACGTATATACATTAGAAGATATAAAAAAGGGCGTTACTTATACCGCACTCGGTACAGTATGTTATTATATATTTTTATATCGTCATTTGTCTTATATATATATATATATATATATATATATATATATATATATATATATATATATATATATATTTTTTTTTTTTCAGGTAGGAAGATATACAAAAATTAAAAATAATTGAATTTCAACAAGTGTCGTTGATAGTGCTCAATCAAAAAGGGCAAAATATATGTTTTAGCAAGATATGACGGTATTTACATAAAGAATAATATATATATATATATATATATATATATATATATATATATATTTATATATATATTCAGGTTTGAGGTGTTCAAAAGTCGGGACTAATGAAGACAACGAGCTAGTTAGATAGTGCTCAATAAAAAGAGCAAAATATTTTTTTATTATTTGAGAGTAAACAGTTATATATGGTCGCTACAAATAGTTAACTGTTTCAGCCAATGAGACTTCCTCAGGCGACCTGGAACCTCTCGACACCACAAAGTGTGGCATCGAGAGGTTCCAGATCGCCTGAGGAAGTCTCGTTGACTTAAATAGATAGCTATTTGTAGCGACCATATATAACGGTTAACCCTCAAATAATAATAATAATAATAATATATATATATATATATATTATATATATATTATATATATATATATATATATATATATATATATATATATATATATATATATATATATGTATATATATATGTATATATCTCGAAATTTGTTCATATATTTGCTGGGTCTGATAATCACGGAGAGGACTGAAAAACAAAGCAACAACTGGTGGGGAAATATTTGCGAGGCACGAGTTTGGCAGATAAAAAAACTCCAAGAATGAAAAACAGGAAGTAAAAATACGTCATCCAAAATGGCGGGCTAGATTGGGGGAATAAGAGAAAGCAAAGAAAATCGCGAGAAGAGGATCTACCGAATTGAGAATTGAGCAAAACATTCGAAGACACCGAAAAAAACAAAAAAAAAAAAAAAAAAAAAAAAAAAAAAACGTAAGAAGTAAAAAATCCAGAAGAGAAAATAACAGCGACGAAGCGAATGAGAATATCATTATCTTCAAGGCAAAACGTGTTCGCGTCAGGTTTCTTTCTCGCTGCAATTCGATTAGCTTACCGAAAAGAAACGGATTTTTTTTTTCATTACGAAGAAGAAACAAGAATGACGTGAACAATACAATTGTCGCCACATGCAATTCTTTGGAACTTCCTTATTTCGAGCACTTAGATTTTCTCCCCCTTTTTTCCTTCCAAATCTGTTTCTTTTTAATTTTTTTTCCTTCAAATCAACTTAACACTCTAGTGGGAGATAATATCTTCTCTTCTCTACAGCTGACCGCTATAAAAGAATAATTTAAACCATATATTAACATGAACTGAAGATCATTATAAGTGCTCAATACGTGTGCAGAGCTTTTATATAGCTTAAAAATTATATAAGCATTGTAAGGAGTCTACGCGGATCGATCAACGTTTCAACATTTTTATGTTTCGTCAGGAATCCAAGGGAATTTCGGAGTCAGAAAATGAAATATAATAAAAATTTCCCGGAAGGCCCCCCCCCCAAAAAAAAAACAAAAACAAAACAACAAAAAAAAAAAAACGGAAGGAACGATCCCTTTTTATCCTCTTTAGATTCTACTCGCCTCTGTCGAGTGTTTTGGTGTTTGGGCCATCTCGTGCTTCCAAGGCCATTTAATTTATTCGCTGACCACCTGAAGAGTAATTTAATCCCACATTATTTTGTGTTAAAAATAAAAGTAAAATATTTTCCATTTTTCCTTTAAAATTCCATTTTCACCTCACCTTGATCGGGGACATAAGTTGCAGGGATACAATCTAAGCAGTGGAACATCGAGATGCCTGTTCACATTACACTTGAACTTCTGCATGTCAGTGCAGTTGGGAAAGCAGGAACCAGGAAGGGAGTTCCAAAGTCTAGCAGTTCTGGGGAATTAAAAAAAATTGCACTTAAAGAGACGGTTAGACTCTTAAAAAGGTCTCTCTCCTTGGTAGGATATATATATTTAGAGAGAGAGAAAGAGAAAAGGATATATATACTTTTGTGGTGTTATGCTTATGTTTGCATTTTTTATATGTGTTCATAACTGTCTTCCTACAGTGTATTGTATTTATATATACAAGGCTAAAACATATGTATCCGTATATTTGTATGTGATTATATATGTCTATGCACTCGTGTGTGTATGTGGTTGTGTGTATGTGTGTGTACATCTAGTACTGCAAGGAGTAATCAAATTCATTTCTTTAATTTCTGTTTCATTATTTTTGGCGCCAAAACGTCTCACGATATTAAAAACCGAAACGTCCCGCCATGAAATAACTTACAACGCGCCATTTTGCCGGCATTGCGAACTTTTATCTTTTAAAGAAAAGAGTTCACCGTCTTCAAAAATATTTTAAATGCTAACAGCTGCACTATATACAGCAATTATTTACTTATGCTTTGTGTTTTATTTATTTATTTACTATTTATAAACATTTTTCGTGTATTTGTAGAGACTTCTTCATCAAAATGAAGTCAATCATACTATATAATCAGTAAATTAGGCTTTTTGAATTTTATATTCAAAGGAAATTATGTTTTAATAAAATCAGTCTTAGGCCACGCGCGATTTCTTCAAAGATCTTTGTTCCGACGACGCCATAACGTCTGACATTATTTCCGACTCAGAGTGGAGGCCAATGATCGCCGCTTATCGTTATAACCAAAGTGTTGTACCTGCGAGGTAAAATCTTGAACCCTAATTAAAGTTATGAAGATAAATGTAATGTATCTAATACTTTTGCGTGACACTATATATATATATATATATATATATATATATATATATATATATATATATATATATATATACATATATATATATATGTATATATATATATATATATATATATATTTTGTGTACAGAAAGTTGTTAGTTGAGACAGATTATTTGTACCGTCGGTTTCAAGCCCGATAATAAGGCCCGCTTAAGGTATCCTTATCAAGCTCTCTTCAGCCAATATTCGTATATATATATATATATATATATATATATATATATATATATATATATATATATATATATATAGTATTTGCACGTGTATCTAGAATCGCCATATATATATATTAATATATATATATATATATATGTATATATATATATATGTGTGTGTGTGTGTGTGTGTGCGCCACATACACACACACACACACATATATATATATACATATATATATATATGTGCGCAATATATATATATATATATATATATATATATATATATATATGGACATATACTTTATTTCCTTATAATATATGCCAATCCTTATTTAAGAAGTTCAGAGCAATATAGTTAATGAATGACAAACGTCTATATTCTAAAGCTCAAGATGTTGACCATCTTACAATTTTATTCCTTAAATTCAGTTAACATTTACAATTCTTGGCAGTATCCGTTTCGTAGCACAAAATCAATCACTTAATAATTATATCAATCAGTGAATCTATTTTCCATTAACTCAGAAGAAATACCAACAATCAATCGCTCAAAAGGAAATAAAGTGCATTTTGACATAATTAAAATCCGAAAATTGGAAGGGAATCTGTAAATAGCTTATAATATGTTTGCATAATGTAAACATACATAGATATATAAATTTTAGGCATTAAATAGCAAGCCTAAGATATATGAATTAGATGGTGCGAGCATGTGGGCTACATGGCTACATGTATATGCGCTCATGCAAGTTTATATGGCCTCATATAGCCTGATTTTTCCGAGTAAGCCTGATAATATTTTATCGCGAATGACAAATAAGACATAATACACCAAAAACAGATATCCATGTTAACTAAAATAAATAAATAAATAAATATATTAATAAAAATAGAAAAACTCTCGAAATAACTTCTAACCAGTTCGTCATAACACATTGCGTATATAAATAAATAATTATAGTCAATAGAATATTAATATATAATTAAATTAAAGATACAAGAATCCATAAATGAGTATATATACACTACATAACGAATTAAATAAAATACCCCCAGAATAGGAATAATATTACTAAAATAAGAAATAAATAAACAAATAAATAAAATACATAAAAAAGTAATGCAACGTTATACACTTAACTGAGAAGAAATATCTGTAACGATTATCCCCTTAGAACAGCTCATCAAGTACTCTCCCTTTACCAACGATTTATTCAAAGTCTACGCCCCCACCCTTCTCAACCAGAAGGCAGAAACACAAACAATAAATTGATTAATTAATTAAATCTCCTCAATATAAAATATAAATTATTATAAAAAAATAAATAAATAAATGAATTAATAATAAAAATAAAGAAAAAAATCCGCTAATCATATTAAATTAAAAAGCTATCAACAAGTTCCGGACAATTGTTTACCGCGAGACTGTTACTGTTTACAACAGCACGTTTGAACCAAAGATAAACTATTATAAAAAGAATAAAATAAATAAAATAAAAAAAAAATAAAAAAATAGATAAATTAGAAATAAAAATAAAGAATTGAATAAAAAAAAACTCTAACTATATTAAATTAAAATACTATCTACAAGTTCCGGGCGATTGTTTGCCGCGATACTGTTACTGTTTACAACATCACGTTTGAACCAAAGTCAAATAAATATCTGACGAAGAGATCTTTCTCGAAATATTATATAACACGGATATACCACCAGACCAACTTTCCCAGGTGACCACTGTGCAAATATACATATAATGTGTATAAGAAATATATGAATATGTACACATGTATTTGTAAGTTTTATTAATAAAACTTTCTCACCTGCTTCAGCTTGTGTCTTTCCGTTATCTCTGCATTGTACTGCCTTCTACAATTCTAGTCACACACACACACACACACACACACACACACACACACACACACACACACACACACACACACACACACACACACATATATATATATATATATATATATATAAGTGAAAATGTCTGTGTGTGTGTGCTTGTGTACATTTCCCTATCAAATAACTCTGTCAATTTTCGGTCTACAGACTTAGGATTTTACATAAAGAGTATTGATATTTGGAAAAATCTTCTTACTCGGTTTTCGGACAGTAATTTGGCTAGCAAGGGGTCAAAGTTTAACGATTTGACCTTTGAAAACTCTACCAAGCTCCTCTGCCAATTTTGGGCCTAAACATTTGAAATTTTAGACGTAAGTAACGTGGACATGTATTTTCATTTGAGAACAAAGTAATAAATTACTCAGACAAATTTGGATCTAAACATTTGACATTTTACATAAAGTGTATTCACACGTAGGGCAAATTATGAACAGTAAATAGGGCCCGAGCAAAGCCGGGTTGAATTGCTAGCATATATATATATATATATATATGTATACATATAAAAACTCAGATCAGCTTGCCCAGTCGTTGAAACCGTGTTAATAAAACAAATCTACTTAACTATACATAATATCATATTACTTTGTCTTATAAATGGAACATAACAAAAATTGTACCATAAGTAAATAAGAAACTTTTACCAAAGGCAATAGCAGTTACTTTTCGACGTTTTTGCTTTAGTTTTTACTATTTAAACTGTTTTAAAGTCTTTTTCATTGGATTAGATGCCGAGATTAGCAGTTTAAAGTTAAAGTTACTTGCAAATTATTATTACTTTGAAGACTATGCAAACAATAGACTTTTCAGCCTGTTAAAAACGAGCAAAAATTATAGCCGTTGTTTTGTGATAAGTAATTTATAGTATACTGGCATTCGTAAAAAGTCACACTTGTTTTGTTTACGAAGCCGTTTGGCGGAAGTGACGTCAGACAAATTTTAAGGTACGAAGAATCAACACTGTATATAATGTAGTGTTTTTTAAAAACCAAATATAAAAATAAAAGTTTTGGTAAATTTTTACCTGGTTTCAACGTAGACATTTTCCTGTGAACTGCCAGCTCAATAGGGTTTCGGGTATGCTGAAAACGAATATCTCATTTAAATTTTCCGCAAATAAAGAAATTTTCCTAACATTTAGAAATGTAATTTCTTATGGTAAAAGCAGTGGCCTCATAGTACGGGTAAGAGCGCATATTTTGGCATAATTAATATACTTATTATTCCATAGCTATAATATATGCTGATCCAAGGGGCACGGGTAGTCTAGTATATATATATATATATATATATATATATATATATATATATATATATATATATATATATATATATATATATTAGTAGTGGGACGATTCCAAAATTTTTCCCGATTCCGACCCAATTACCGATTCCGTTCTAAATTTCCGATTCTGATTTGATTCCCGATTCAGATTCAGATTCTTTTAATATTTATAAATATTTAATTAGATACTTTTTTTTTCGTAAATTTTCAAATTATTACATAAATCCCCCGGTAATTTCCGGGTATATTTTTTCTCAAATGTTTTCCTTGTAATGTATTGCAAATTGAAAGATAATAAAAGGTTTATTTTGATTTTTAAACAAAGCAAAAATGTATCAGTTCGTCGTTAGTGTACAACATACTACATGAAAGTTTTCATAAACAGTTGAAGATAGTCGACGACTGATAGGTAAAATTAGAAAACGATGTAAAAACAAAATATTAACAACGGCCCCCATTGTTACGAACGAATTTCTAAATAATAATGTTACTATTTGGAAGGGAGCGTTGAGCTTCGTTAACTATTATGTGCCCTCCTTCTATGAATGTTTATATTTTATTTTCATTATATAAATTTGGTGGGTTATTAATTGATTTGCTTTGCTGTGAAAAAAAAAACAACAAAAAAATAAAACGAAAAACAAAAACGAGATAGAAATAATAATAATAATAACTAGCGGGACCTGTGGAAATTCCACAGGGGATCATTCAAATGTAATATATTGATGTTGGTATTCATGGCGTAAATAGAAATGCTCTGATATTATTGGTACTCTTGTTAAAACTGCAAAAGTATTTATCTAAGCTAGCAGGGACGCCCGGCGTAGCCAGATAGTAAAGTACGCTTTAACATGATATTTTAATTCTAGCAGATTTCATGTATATTATTATAGAGTTAATGTTCTATCAATTTTAAAAAAATAAAAAATATATCCATATGATTTGGATGCATCAGCTTGAGTTCCTTCAGCTATAATCGAAACCGAAACCAAAATTTATGAAGAATTCTTGATAAAATTATTTATTAAAAATAAAAAAAATGGATCATTGGAGTGGTATCAGCTATAATCGAAACCAAAACCAAAACTTATGAAGAATTCTTGGTAAAATTATTTATAATGAGAAATTGGAATCCATAATTAAACAATCGTCACTCGGATGCAATCGTAACTCACAAAATAAATAACACACGCTATCATATTAATATATACTATTGTTAAAAGTCATAAAAAACTACGCCCCTTTCCTACTACTAACCCTAAGTAAAGGTGGCAATACGAAAAATATAGCAATTATATGTGATTTTATGATTTTGCTGATTGGCCTTAGAATTAGTGGCAAAAATTACTTAACTGCTTAAAAAGTCATAATATACCGAAATGGAATCAGTTTACATTATATTTATATGCACAACTGAACCCCCGTTCTAAATTCTAAAATAATATTTCAGTGTGCTCACATATAATCGTCTAAAAAATAGAATCTCATATGTTTTGGGTATTTTAAATGTAAATGAAAGTTGTTTTTATAAGTTAACAACAAATGTTTGCTCTTCCAAAGTTTTGATAAACTTGTGAGATTTTCATCTGTATCTTTACTTGTGTCAAAACTGAACAAAATATAAGGAAACATGAAATATTTCAAAATATGTGGTGCTCATACAAAACCAGCACAAGAAAAAAATTTTTCCAAGCATGTTAAGTCTTTTATACTAAAGTCGAAGTCGCTAAAAGACGCCATATGACCATTTATCAAATAGGTGCGAAAAGCTTTTTAAAATCTGTGATATTGAATAGGCAAGTGAACTCTAGGATACATTTTACTTTGCTTAAAATAAAAACTAATAAAACAAATTAAATTAGGTTTGGAGAGTCTGAGGGTTTCCTTGTGTCCAAAAAGGTGTCAGAAATCCTTAATTGTTTCAGAAGAAGCCGATGACAGCAACCCCAATGTACAGCTGGCACCAACTAAATTTACCACCACCCAGAGCATTTAAAACTTGTTAATAATCATATGAACTTCCTCGGATGAGGGTACATAGACATTTTATCGAATAGATGCGAAATGATTACAAAGGCAATAGGCAAGTTATAAATGACCAATAAATAAAATAAATTAAACTCTGTAAATCAATGTTCAATCTGTAAATGAGATTTATAACCCATTCTGTAACCCTTCTCAGTCTTATGCTTTAAAGGAACAACTTCTAATAAAAAACAAAACAAAAAAAAACAATATATGCTCGTTTCATTTTTTATTTAAAAATTTTAAAGAATCGGTTTGGAATCGGAAATTATGCTATAATTTTTTCGATTCCGATTCCGATACCCCAAAAAGTTCCGATTTTTCCGATTCCCGATTCCAATTCCAATTAATCGGAATCGAAACGTTTTGGTTTATCGGAATCGGTATTGGAATCGGAAAAATTGGAGCCTATTTTCCGATGCCAAGACCGATTCCTCAAATTATCTTTTTTATTTAATTTCGGATTTAAGAAAAATCTTCCACTGTACTTATTAATAATGAAACAATCACTATTTATTGATTTAAAGTTCCAGTAAGACTAAAATCTCCAGATCACCCCGTCACGAGTGTTTTTTACGGTTGAAAAACATAGGCACATTTAAGATGTGTTTTTACACTATCGGGACAAAATAACACTTTTGAATTTAAATATTTAGAGATTTCTAAAGAATCGGAATCGGAATCGGTAATTGTATCGGAGTCGGAAATTTTTACGGAATCGGTAATTGTATCGGAATCGGAAAAATATTGGAATCGTTCCATCACTAATATATATATATATATATATATATATATATATATATATATATATATATATATATATATAAGTGACCTTGTCCGTTTGTATGCGAAACGTCTCTATCAAACTCTTATCTGAATATTTGATCTACAGAGTTCAAGAGTAATAATATAGAGCATTTGGGCCTGTAATACACTTTCGATTTGGTTTTTAACTGGTAAAGTAGCTGCTAAAAGGTAAAACTTAGAAAAGAACACTGACTTGCGTTAACTAAAAGTTATATGTTAAACAACGATGGATCTTGCAGTTTTGGTTATACGTCTGGATTTAGGTTATACGCTAACGGTAAGGCTGGACAACTATGTGTTTCGGTTTCGATTCTAACTGATGGCACACAAGTCAATTTGCTTTTAATTTTGAAATCATTATTGTATATTAGCTTCAATATAATCGGGTCTATAAAAAGAAATACGAAATCTGCATAAATTTAAATATAATATTTAAGCATATTTGTCAACCTTGCAACACCGCCTAATGATGGGACTTACATTAGAACAAGAAGGAAATAAGTAATTTTTATACGGGTAACCGATTATTGCCTTGTCTACATTTGCGAAGACAATAAAAACTTCAAAATATTAAAAAAAAAAAAATACTGTATACCCCACCCGGAAAGATTTGGTCTTTTAAACTAAATAAATAATTAGGAATTAATTCTAAGTAAATAAAACTATTCAGAAAAAAGCAGTATTTTTACAATAATGGTTAAATGTCGATTTTTAAATCTTTTCTTGTATACGGAAAACGAATATCACAATTAAATTTGAGGCTGATAAGTCGTTTACAAGATATCAAATACAATGATATATAGAACAAAAAATAACAGGTATGTACAGAAAATTGTGTGTGTGCGTGTGTTTGCGTTCGTGCGTGCGTGCACGCGCGTGTGTATGTGTGTTTGTTTGCGTGCGTGTATGTGTGTTTTTGCGTACGTGTGTCTTTTGTGTGTGTGTGTGTGTATGTGTGTAAACTTGTATTCCTGTCTGATTATTTTTGTTTGTCCACATTTGATTAACATATGAAAAAGTTACACGGTTTCACAAATTGATTTTTATACTGAAACTTTAAACCCTTTTTATTTAAGCATGATACTTTTATATATTATTTATTTAATAGAAATCTTCCAAGAAGTAACCTCACTTATATATTACATTCAAGAATATCGTTTATACTAAGTATGTCCATATTATTAAAGGTTATTAGTTATAGAAGTGTTTTAATTGTTCTATTTGAAAATATTATAAAAAGTTCATTTATTTAATTTATTCTTAATTTAATGTATATTTGTTGTAATTTATTGTTAATTTAATGTACATAGAATTTAATTTATTTTTAAGTTAATATATATTTAATTACATTTGTTTTTATTTAATGCATATTTAATTTAATTTATTTTTTAATTCAATGTATATTTTATTAAATTTATTTTTGATTTAATGTATATTTAATTTTTTTAAGTGAATGTATATTTAATTTTTTTTAATTTTTATGTAATATATATTTTATTTAATGTTATGGAATGTATATTTTATTAAATTTATTTTTAATGTAATGGATATTTAATTTATATTTAATGTTATGTTTATGTAATTAAATTTATTTTTATTTAACGTATATTATATTTAATTTATTTTTAATTTATGTATATTTAATTTTATTTATTTTTAATTGAATATGCATTATAATTCATGTATAATTTAATGTATGTTTAATCTATGTTTAAATTAATGTATGTTTAATTTTATTTATTTTTAATTAAATGCATATTTAATTTTATTTATTTTTAAGTAAATGTGTATTTAATTTCATTCGTTTTTAATTTAATGTATATTTAATTGTATTTATTTTAAATTTAATGTATATTTATTTTAATTTATTTTTAATTTAATATATATTTAATTTATTTTTAATTTAATGTATATTTAATTTTATTTATTTTTAATTTCATGTATACTTAATTTAATTTATTTTTAATTCAATGTTTATTTAATTTTATTTATTTTTGATTCGCCGATGTACCCAATGTTTTCCGGTATTAAAAAAACCCCAAAACAACCGAAAGAAATGTCGTGCATGCGAGTCTTATGGGGGTTTTTCTAAACGGTTCACTTTTTGTAAGTAAAAAGATATTCGAGTTGAGATCGAAACCAAAACCTAAAGACAGTGAGTCAATTACAATAACCATTAGGCGAACCTGCTACAATCCTTTTCATGTGAACGATTTGCACATGCGCAGTCCTGAAACAGTTGAAAACAAATAAAAATCCAACGTACCCCACATACCAATTTTTCAATTTTGCTCCTTAGCATCGCTATTTACGGATGAAAACAGATTTAAAAGTTATCCACATATGTGAATACTTTATATGCCAAATTTCAAGTCTGTAGATAAAAATTCGCTGAGTATGTAGGTTTAGAGTTGTCCACACATTCTTACTTTTATTGATATGTAGATTTTTATTATCTGACATTAGTTGTGTTTGAAAACGGAAGTGAACTTTATTTATTTAAGCTATGAGAGTTACTTCCCCTGTAATGTATAAGAGTTATTTCCCATTCGATTTTCATAGATGAAGATGGGTGTGTTTTATGCTTTTATACACCCAACATGTGGTTCACTTTCAGGAAAATGGAAACAGAAGTTAGGATATTCAGTGTATCTTAAATAGTATGTGATTAAACTCTCCATTCGGCTGTATGTTTCGACCTGGAAACGCCGGGTATATACGGCTAGTACAGAAGATAAAGAATAAAAGAACGACAATATAATGCTTACAGATTTAATCGTTGATTCAATTAGGGATATTACATCAATTAGAGGTATAGGATAAGTAAGCTCTTTATACCTAGATATTTTGAAGCCTAATGCTTCTCACCAGAAGAGGAGAGAAGGTGCTACCTTTACTCACTTCCCCTAGTGTTTTCCTGATATTAAAGACCCATCGATGCATATGGAAACACATATTGAACACATACCCTATAACCTACCATGTCAAACCCCTTAACCACTTTACATACCACCTATATCCACTATGTGATATCAACAATTTTCTTCTTTTATCGTATTAATTACTGTAGTTCTCTTATCTCCACCTTTCCGCATTTCCAATATATTGCACTTTTCCTCTCACACCGCATTATTTAGATCCTAATGTAGTTATTGCTAGACGTTGCCTCTTTAATATGTTACCTCGAACCTTTTCTTCTCTTCTGATGAGAAGCATTAGGCTTTGAAATACCTAGGTATAAAGAGCTTACTTATCCTAAACGCCAAATTAATGAAATCTCCATATTGACTCAACGATTAAATTTATATGCATTAGTATATATTTTTATATATATATTTTTTATTATTTATTTTCCATATAAGCTCACCTCAATTTGTTGAGCTTTGCATTATCTTGAAAGGTCTCTTCTTAAAAGATTTCTCTAATTCTTTCTGGATTTCCCCATAGATGCAGCTAGTATATACATATATATATATATATATATATATACATATATATATATATATATATATATTATGCCAGCCCCTTTAAGAAAACTCGTTTCTTATCGTTTCGTTTGAGTTAAGAAGTCGGTCAATTTAACTGTTATGTGCAGATCGTCATATAATGATTAGACCACTCTGACGTTAAAAGCATTTAATGAAATAAACGTTTAAAATTCAACAGTATTTCTCGCGGTTAACGGTATCCGAATGGATATGGTCCTTGCTAATAAAGCCGGGCATGACTTCTGTCGCCGGGTTCGAATCTATCGGCTGGTGTTTATCGTTACACCCTGCACTGAAAATTCCCGAAAGGATGAAACACTCATGTATGTAGGTATTTGATAATTATTATATATATATATATATATATATATATATATATATATATATATATATATATATATATATATATATATAAAAAATATATATGGCGATTAAGCTACACTGAATATTCTGCGTTTCATCCAACTATAGGATTCGTCAGGCTTATGCGACGAATCCTATAGTTGGATGAAACGCAGAATATTCAGTGTAGCTTAATCGCCATATATATTTTATAAATTACTAACTAGCTCTACCTACGTATTGAGCACTTTTGAAGTAAATACTTAAAGTTTACGCATAAATCTATACTTTCGTATATTAAATTTATGTGAATAAATGAAGTATATATATATATATATATATATATATATATATATATATATATATATATATATATATATATATATATATATATATATCTTGTGTGTTTATTAGATTGCCGGTAATTGTACAAGATGTGTGGAATCTTTTTTATTTATTTTCTCTCGTGTTCCGTTATTATTTATTTTTCAATTTTCTTATTGAATTTAATTGCAGAACGCCCATCCCCGTCGGCGATATCGACACCCCACAACGCTGTACCCCGGCCATTTTTCCAGTTTTGCATAATTACATAATTAGACCCGCGTTACTTGTCGTTGCTTTACCTCTTGTCAGCTCTTCGCGTACTCGTGTCACGTTTCACAAAATAAGTTGGAAGATGCCACGAAGGGATGTTCAGATTTAAACGCGCTTGTCAGTCGAAGATTTCTCAATTTGTTTATTATACGGACCCGCTCCAAAAGTAAGGCCTCCTATTTTTTTTAAAATGTTGAAGAGTTGTGAAAACGGGAGTGGTATCATGAAAACGAACGACGTTTTGCGCTTTAGAATTTATTTTTCTACATAGTCACCTCCTTGCTCAACGCACTTTTGCCAGCGATGGACGAGGGCTACACATAGGAGAACTTCGAAAAGTAAAGCCTCCTTTTTTTTAATCAAAAAGTTAAGGAGCTATGAAGGCAAGAGTGGTACCATTAAAACGAGCGACGTTTTGTGCTTCTAGAATTTAATTTTCCATATAGTCACCATCATTTTTAATGCATTTTTGCCAACGGTGGACTGTGGTTGCGTATGGGCATCCGGAGTGTGCTTTGGTATACGAGGTTCGTTCAAAAAATAAAACTTCTTATTTTTTTTTACTCGAAAAGTTAATGAGCTATAAAGGCGGGAGTAGAACTAATAAAACGAGCGACATTTTGTGCTCCAGAGTTTTTTTTTCTACATAGTCAACAACATTCTTCATGCATTTTTGCCAACGATGAACGATAGCTGTGCACGGGCATCCAGATCAGGTTTCGACATACGAGGATCATCCCAAAAGTAACCAACGTACCGTCCCCAGCATTTCAAAATACAACCGCTGAGAGACAACGCGCGGATCTTTACTAATATTTTTTTCGGTAATTTTACAACATAGCAAGAAAGAAGAAGAAGAAGAAGAAGAAGAAGAAACAAAATACTGAGGATGGAGTTTGACTCCGAAATATATTTAAATTTTAAATTTTAAACAAGCAAAATATTTGTTTATTTTCGCAATATTGCGTTGTAATTTGGCTTTCAAACGCACTTGATACATATTTTATTTTATTCAAATTAAATCAACGCTTCTATAACGGAACCTACACCCCTGGCGTTAATCTAGCGTAGCCAACGCACCGTTTCCACCATGTCAAAATACAACCGCTGAGAGACGACACGCGGATCTTTACTACTTACTTTTCTTTCTCCAACTTTACAACATGACAAGAAAGAAGAAGAAGAAAAGAAAGAAACAAATACTGAGGATGGTGTTTTACTCCGAGATATATTTAAATTATAAAGCCTTCTATTTTTAACTAAAAAAGTATAAGCGTTATGAAAACATGGGTAGTACTATTAAAACGAGTGACCCTTTTGTGTTCCATATATTTGTTCTACATACTCACCACCAACACAGCGATGAAACTTTCGGGTCATGAATGCATAAGTTCGGTCATCATAACAAGCAGTTGGCAGTCCCCATCTGATCCATTCGGGCAGAATAAAAAAAAACTACGAAGCATTACTTTTGAAACGCTCCTGGTATAAAGTAACATTATCTTGTACGCCTGTCCGGTTACTCGTAATTTTCCGCAAACCACTAATGATATCCATACAAAATTTATACACACTTATTTAGTATGACATCGAATAAGTTATGGGAAAAATCACTGTTATATTTGTCATTTTCGGCCATCAGGAAACAAGCTATTGGCTGCTGAATCAGCAAATACTGTTCTTTCTTTCAATCAAGAAAATGCTGGAAAAAGAAATTATTGTCTTAACGCACGAGACAGTCATCAGTCAGCCGAGGGTGCGAATTATTATTTGTATAAACGTGTAAGCCTTTTTGTTCAGGTGTAGTATGAGGCGAGATTGAATCATGTTATAGACACCCTCTCATTTTTCACCTCAGTTCATTTTGCTGCTTAGCGAGACTAGCACATGCCCATCGTCAAACCACCCCGCAATTATTACCAACTATCATGACCCGTGGAAATTCCACAGATTAGGAAATATATTGAATCAACAAATATGTTTTAATGAAGCTGATATTTTTATGGATAGGGGGAAAAATTAGATTTTTGGACAGAGAAAACAATAACATACAGCAAACATGAGTTTATTAACATTTCTATGAAAATAGTGTTCATTGTATTTTAAATATAAAACTGAACAAAATAAGGTAAATTAATAATTACTACTAAATACTCAGAAAATAATATTGTGCTACATAGTTCAATGCGAATAATAAAAATCGCATTGTAAGAGACAATCTTTAACTTACCCTTTCAGTTCAGAACCTCTTGGCAAACAATGTTTTTTTTGCCCTATTTCTTTCGAATATTCCCTTTCTAGGAAACGTGTTGCAAACTTCTTTCTTGGTAAAGAACCTTTGTATGTCGAAATTACTATGGGTTCCTTTGTAACACCATCATAACAAAGAAAATATATTATTATAATGATATTGGAATACGAGGGTAGATCAAAGGAAGTTCACTCTCATATTATTGTCAAAGATTGCCAGATTGGCCTTTTTTAAAGCTAAATTTCGCGAATTTGGCCTTCAAAATTGTATTTGGCCTTTTTCAAAACGTAACATACATACTAATTAAGAAAGGAATAAACAGAATATTATACAGATGCTAACAGAAATTACAAAGTCGCTATATTGGAGGAAGATCAAGATGTATGCAACTAATATTAGCAATGGCGGCGTTTATACATATAATGATCTTCGCAGCTAGATAGCAAATAAACGCTAAATCCAAACAAGACAACTGTACACCATACGAGGTCTGACAGTAGATATTTAGAGATTTAAAAAAAAATGAACTCAGGTGTGAGAAAAGTTTTTAGAAAACTATAAATAAACAATATTTATATAAACAACAGTAATATAGGGAACTAGTGTTGGGAGTAATGGTCCTTATTCATTTTAGGGCAATCCTGAAACAGAGAGTAGATGCGCGTATGGCAGCAATAGCTGCATGCAAATGACCAAGCCGTGTGCGAGGTGACGTTACAGCGAGAAAGACAGAAATATAATGACAGACATAGAGTTTTACACACGTGTCCTGAGAGCGACAGGAAAAGGCACGTGCTAAACATGGCCGGACATTATCTTATAAAGCACATTAAAGTATGAGAAGACTTCTGTACAAGAGACTAGTTGTTATTCTGGAAAGTACCTCTAAATAAATGTCTGTTGTTTCAACTAGAAAATGAGTCGAATTCTTTCCTTGTCTTTGCTACCTTGCGACGGTGTCTACATGTTAACACGTGTGTAACATTACAGAGTAACCTTGTTAACATAATGATACATATTAAGCGTGTAGATTCCCTAGTATATAATTTGGTTAGTTGAAAATAACAAGAAATTAGATCAGCCGATCATCCCGAATGGAACGTTGCTTAGGTTATGCAAGGGAACTTGAAACCTACATAACATCACATGGCCAAAGAGAGAGTGTGATAAAAAGTGTCTGTTTGGAAGCAACCGAGGTATCTATACGTGTAAATGACATGAACTGACAAGATACAATTAATTAATAATTTTGTTACTTATTAAACGTGTAGACCCCCCCAAGTATATTGATATGTTGAAACTAACTAGAAATTAGGTAAGCCGATCATCCCGAATTGAAAGTTGCTTAGGTTGTGCAAGAGAACTTGAAACCTACATAATATTATATGGCTTAAAGAGAGAGTTTGTAAATGACATGGATTGACAAGATACAATCAATAATTTTGTCACTTATTAAGCGTGTGGATTCTCTAGTATATAATTCGATTAGTTGAAAATAACAAGAAATTGGGTGAGCCTTTCATCGTAAAACGAAAGTTGCTTAGATTATGCAAGGGGGACTTGAAACCTACATAATATCACGTGACTTAAAGCAAGTGGGGAGGCAAGTAAATAGGAACAATAACTAGTGTAGCTACAACCACGACCACTAGTTTTCCTTTTCCGTCTCTTTTTACCTAAAACTAAACGAGACTTCCATGAGCAAAGTTTCTTTTCTAGAATTACCCGTCTGTAGAACACAATACCATGACGTGCTTGCCAGCTGACTACAAAATCGTCGTTTTAAGTCCAATGTAAACAAATTCTTGTCAATTCGCCTTCTTAAATAATCAGGTTTTGTCCAATCACCACCATCATTACAAATCATTACGGCGTGTCTCACCGTCTACCTGGCACTCAGTAACCCTTATCCTCTAGTAGTCTTTTGGTCTTGATAAGTCATTACACTTTAGTTTAAAAAAATAAGGAGAAATCAAAGCAATTTTGACGTGTGTAATATGCAGGGAAATAGCCTCGTGCTAATGTGTTCCACAGATGAGAAGTTCTAGCAAACAAACTTGGTGGAAGTTCCGTCTCGTTCTAGGTATACAGAGGAGGGAATAGGAAAATTATTTCCTGTGATTGCAGATAAACGAGTTCTTACTGTGAATGTTTTACACAGAGTAACTAAAGATTAGAGATCGGTCGAGTACATAATATAAAAATAATAATAGAAATAGACTAGCACGTCTCTTCTATGAAAAGTGGTTCTAAGAAGGAGAAGGAATGATCTTCTACTTATTCATTTTAGGGCAACATCGGGTAACCTTGCGAATATAGCAGAAAATGTCTCCTATGTACCTAAAAGTAAATATTAGGCTGAGAAGAAAGTTCTTGCGGTATTTTAAATCTTGATTTCAAATGATGTATTTTCAAAAAGAAGTTTTCGTTTATATATAATTCGTTTATATATAATTCGTTTATATATCATTCGTTTATATATCATTTTAAAGAGCGTTTTTCGCTTTATCTAATCGTTTTAAAACAACTATGTCTTCTTTTCAAAACGTTGAATAAAATATGGAAAAAAAGCAAATTCGCACAATTTTCTTATTTCAATTCAAGCTAGGACGAAAAGTTGCTGAAATAGCTCGCGGTATCAACGAAGCGTTTTGGCGCAGGAACCACTACTGCACGCACAATACAATGGAGGTTCAAGAAATTTCGTGACGGCGAAGAAAACGAAATTCTTGAAGATGATGAGTGTAACGGTCGGCCATCGGATGTTGACAACGATTAATTAAGAGCCTTAGTCGAAGCCAATCCACGCACAACTGTTCGAGAACTTGCTTCTGAATTAGACGTAACTGATATGACTTGATAAATGGGGGCCTCACAAATTGAACGACAACCAAAAGAAACGCTGAAGTGTCATCTTCCCTTCTTTTACACAACAAGAACCACGCGTTTCTCGACCGGCTTGTGATTTGCGATGAAATGTACGACAACCGGCGACGCCCAGCTCAGTGGTTAGACGCCAACGAATCTCTACAACACTCCCCGAAGCCAGAATTGCGCCAAAAGAAGATCATGCTGATTGTTTGTTTGTCTGCAACCGGCCTCATCCATTACAGTTTTTTTAGAGTGCAGGAGAAACTATCATGGCGGATAAGTACTGACAACAAATGTATGAAATGCATCAGAAACTTCGACAACAACACCCAGCATTAGTCAACTGAAAAGGTCTAATTCCTCTCCACGACAATGCCAGACAGCACATTGCTAAACCGATCTCGCAGAAGTGAACGATTTAGGCTACGAAACTCTGCCTCATACGCCATACTCTCCAGACCTCTTACTTACCGACTATCACCTTTTAAAAGTATTTTGATAACTTTTTGCGTGAGAAATGATTAAAAAACCTCAGCAATATAAAAAAAAACAACAACAACAAAAAGCTCCTTCAGCGACTTTAATGCCAACAGCACGCAAGTTTTTTTTTTTTACTTTACTGGCATAAATACACTTATTTTGCGCTGGCAAAAGTATGTTGAATCTGATGGTGCTTATTTCGATCAATAAATTATTGTTTGAGCCGAGATGTATTCATGTGAATTTAAAAGTTACAAACCGCAAGAACTTCCTTGTCTTCATGGACAAACCGCAAGAACTTCCGTGTCTCCATGGACAAAGTTTCTTTTTAAGAACTTCCAATCTGTAGAATCTATTACCATGTGGTTGCTTCCTTGTCGAGTAAAACATAGTTGTTTTCAAGTCCAATGTAAACAAATTCTTGTCGATCCGGATTCGTTGATTAGGAATACGTTGAGTACGTTCTGACCGTTTTCATCAGCTCTGGTTCTTTTACTGGTTTTGATGTTGAGAAGTTGCCGATAACTTCTGTGTTTTTGATAAGATATGCATATTTGATATCTCTTCAAAAATTCATACTATATACTATATACGAGCAAAAGGAATAATGTAAAATAAATATCACAGAAATAGTTTTTATTTTATCCCAGTGGTCACGTGGCAGCCCTCAGCCTTTGATAATTAGTGTATTATAAAAAACATAGTAAATATTCATCAACAGTGGATTAAGAAAAGAAAACTGTTTTCTTATCAAAAGAAGAAGTAAACTTTGTCAGGCCGATAAAAATAAGCACAACTCTTCAATTCATATTATTTCTGTAATTGCAGTAGTGATGTGGCAGCCGATATTTTTTTTTCTTTCTCCATCTTCAGAGTCCATAACTTCCCATTCAGAAAAAAACAAAAGTAAAGAAAAATCTATATGATGTACGTATTCGTGACGGAAAGAGAAGATAAATCACGTATATTGATCAAGTATGTTTATTTATTAGGAATTAAAAGGACTTCGTAAACATTACGATGGTATTGAAAACTAATTTGAAACTCTATACCTAAAAGAAAACAATAATTTAAAATTAAATCAGTAGCAACCGCTATGCCCGGCTGGAACAAATGCCCGACAGGAACATTTCATAGCGATCACGGCTTTGAAACACCCACGCATATGAAAAACGCGTAGGTACACGACGTTGTGATGTGACCATCGTACACATAAAACAAAAGGAATTATGTTACCCTCCTTCGCGTATGGATACAGTAAACAGGCTGGAACGTTCGATAAAGCCTGTATATAAAGATTTGCCCGCCAAAATCAAATCAGTTTTCTCTTCAATTTCTCCAGTTCAACATGTGTCGAGGAAATTCCGCCCGAGGGAGATGTTAAAACTCCTATCATGGTTTTACGCGCGAGAAGCATGAACTTTAATACCAAGCATGGAAAATTACCATATCGAGTCTTATTTCAAACTACTGTTCTTATGATATGAACGCACACACACACACACACACACACACACACACACACACACACACACACACACACACACACACACACACACACACACACGCACACGCACACGCACACACACATACACATACACACACATTCGCATATATGATTTATAGACTATTCTTCTCAAAAATAGCCACATGGGCTTAAAACCCGCGTACGACAACTTATTATACAAAAATCAATAATTTCAAGCCTCATGCTATTCTTACAAAATCCTCACTCCTCAAACCTTTCTTATTGAAACTTTCCACCAAGAGAAAACGCTTACATTCTCTCAAAATTAATATTCCTCACATGCGAACCAAATATTCATCTTCTATTATATAAATCTCACCTGTCTGATTTAGTGTGTATGTTTGTATGTCTCGCTTAAAAATAGTGACATGCAATATGGTTTCCGTTCTGCAAGATCTACAGCAGATGTGCTACCGATTATATCTCATAGAATTAGTGAATCTCTCGACAAAGGCTTCCTTTCTAGGGCAATTGCTCTTGACATATCAAAGGCCTTCGATAAGGTATGGTATAAAGGCCTACTTCACAAGATTTCCAGCTACGGTATAACTGGAAATGTTTTCTCAATTATTAAATCATTTCTCTCTGATAGGCTCATAAGAGAAGTGGTTGATGGGCAGAAATCAGAGGTCCACAGTATTAATGCTGGAGTCTCTCAGGGGTCCATCCTGAGCCCAACTCTCTTCCTGATCTACATTAATGATCTCCCAAAACACATACTTAAATCATTCGTTGACATCTATGCGGATGGCATGACCATCTATGGCAACACATTAAAGGTCGTGAATGACAAAGTTCTCTCTGATTCTCTCTCCTCTGATCTTGAGCACGTGGTACAGTGGAGGAAGAGGTGGCTGGTTACTTTTAATGCATCAAAAACCAAGCTCCTATCTTTACATCATCAACGCTCTGATCCCCATCTAGCATCAATTGAAATGGATCGCTCTCGTCTTGGGGAGGCTCCATGTTTTGACAAGCTTCTGGGTTTGACCTTTACTCCTGATCTGAAATGGAACACATGCACCAAGTCTGTTGCCAAGGTCGCTGGGAAAATGGTGGGATCCTTCTTCCGCTCCAGAAAATATCTTACCACTGATGCAATTCTCTATCTATATAAAAGCCAAGTACGTCCAAGGATTGAGTACTGCTGCCACATCTGGACAGGAGCTGCTAAAAACAGCCCATTCTACCTTGACAGAGTACAAAATAGACTTCGTGGCTTAGTGGGGGATACCCTTTTCTCTTCCCTGCAACGTCTCTCCCACAGAAGAGACTTTCTGGCCTTTCTTTGTTTTATCGTTATTTCCATGGCAAGTGCTCGCCTGAGCTGAAATCTCCGGTACCCCTCGCCAATCTTTCACGAAAAACACCCATCTAGCTGAAACCGCTGTCAATAATTTCCCCGACTCTTTATCTGTTCCTTAATCAAAACGTAGATTCCATGAACAAAGCTTCTTTCTTAGAAGTGCACGCCTGTGGAATTCTCTTCCGTTTGCCTGTTTCCCACCTGACTACAACCTGGATGTGTTCAAGTCCAACATAAACAAATTCCTTATGAACCGGCTCCTTAAGTAAGACACTTTATCAAAGTTTCAATACTAACGATTACTACGATATTATCCCATTGATTACTGTACACGCAATAACCCTTATCCCCGAGTGGCTTCCGGGCCTTGATAAGTGATGACTACCTTGTAAAAAAACTATTACACAAGATCTTTAACTCTTCTCGACAAAATTTGGTCGTTCAAAGTATATTTTACATCTCGTAAAGTTGCTGATGTATAAATACGTTTTTTTTTTCACTTTCATTCATAAAATCCCGTTTTTATGTTAGCACTTGCTAACTGGTGGCCCGCTCAAAACATTTATGTTTTTATTCATTTTTCTTTTTTCGCCAATTTAGCTATATTTATATTGCTAGCGCTGTTCTTGGCACAGTTCAATGACGATACTGCCGTCAAAGTACCTAATTTGAAACCAAGAATTGCGCAACAAAACAACCAACCGGTTTCTTTCACTTCCGGATGAATTATAAAGAAAAAATTACGCACGTTCACTTGCTTCGCAGACTTTTTTTTTACGAAACGTTTGGTTTTGTAAACTTCAGAGATTTATAAAAAAAAAGATTATTTTTAATAAGAAAAATAAAAATATTTCGTAAACAAAATGCAAAAAACAAACGAAACAAAATTCAACAAAAATCACTGAAATAATTAGATGTTGTGTCAATTTATTTACCAGCATAATGAAATAAAATTTAAATAATTAAGATAAGTGTGTTGTTTATAGTAAAACCGGAAATAACAGAAATAAGGTGTCATTTCCGATTCCGGGGTGTCTCAAGTATAACTGATCAGAACAAACTTACTAAAAAGATTTTTGACGGAATGGAAAAGTCTCGACTCGACATCAGCAGAAAACTGTGCTATAGTTAAAGTTACTTTCGGATATAAAATACTTCCTATTACTTCCGGTTATTGTTAAAATATATGTTATTTTACTAAAAAAATAAATATGTGAATAGCTGATATGATTTTGTCCAGAAAACTTGTTATTTAAAAATACATATATATCAATATATGCTATTTTTTAAAACGTTTTTCTTTAATCATGAATCTATTCAATAAAAGTTATTTTAATTCGGAAACGGAAAATTACTGCGTTTCACCTGGCATTATGAGTATTAAATAAATTATCACATTAATTATTTTTTATAATTAAAAAGAGTCTTACATATGATGAATAAACTCAATTTCATTAAATGTTTTTTTTTTTTATTATTACAAAAGAAATTATTTAATGATATTATAAAAACAATATCAAACTATCTCAGTGATTAATTATCTTTATAAAAAATGTTAAAATTAAAAAACTATATTTGAAAAATAAACTTAATTTCATTAAATGTTTTTAATTGAGATCAATTTTAATTAAATATTTTTATAATGCAATTTTTAAAATTATTTTTGTAAAAAAAAAAATATTTAAAACATCAATTCTTCTGAAATAAAATTTTTTTTTTTTAAATCGTAGAACCTGTTTGAATACTTTTCTTTGTCTTGTATTGTAAACTTTTATTTTAAACTAAAACCGGAAGTATTTTATATCCTCAAACTATTTTAACTTAACATCGTTTTCTGCTGAATTCGAGTTAAATTTCTTTTTCAAATGAATGGGAATAAAACGATCATCAGTGAATACCATATTTATCTCTTTCTTGCAATAGTCTTAATGTCTAAAATTTCAGTTACTTTTAATAGCGTCTCTGGTCAACGAAGCGAGAATATGGATAGCGTAGTTGCCTGAATTAAAAATAAATAATGGCGAAGACGTTTACAAACAAAATAAAATTATAAGAAGGGTCTACTTTTTAATAATAATTGCCGAAGCAGTTTACAGTTTATTATTTATTTTCATTTTTTAATTCTATTATTATTTATTTATTTATTTATTATTATTATTATTATTATTATTATTATTATTATTATTATTATTATTATTATTATTATTATTATTATTATTATTGTTGTTATTATTATTAAATTAGCTAATAATTTTGAAATAAATTATGAATTTATGAATGAATTTGTATTGATATTGTGAGAAAATAAGAGGAAAAGTTTCTTTCGTCTTTTTTGTGTTACTGTTCTATTATTCTTTTTCATTTTATATAAGTAGTTTTATATATGTTCTTGGAATTAAATAGTTTTATATACGTTCTTGTAATTACATAGTTTTTTGCTCTTGTAATTAAATAGTTTTTCTTGTGATTAAATAGTTTTATATATGTTCATGTAATTAAATAGTTTTTGTTCTTGTAATTAAATAGTTTTATATATGTTCCTGTAATTGATTTTTTTATATACGTTCTTGTAATTAAATATATTTTTGTTCTTGTAATTAAATAGTTTTTTGTTCTTGTAATTAAATAGTTTTATATATGTTCTTGTAATTAAATAATTTTTTGTTCTTGTAATTAAATAGTTTTTTGTTCTTGTAATTAAATAGTTTTATATATGTTCTTGTAATAAAATAGTTTTTGTTCTTGTAATCAAATAGTTTTTGTTCTTGTAATTAAATAGTTTTATATATGTTCTTGTAATTAAATAGTTTTTGTTCTTGTAATCAAATAGGTTTTGTTCTTGTAATTAAATAGTTTTATATAAATTCTTGTAATTAAATATATTTTTGTTCTTGTAATTAAATAGTTTTTCGTTCTTGTACTTAAATAGTTTTTGTTCTTGTAATTAAATAGCTTTATATATGTTCTTGTAATTAAATAGTTTTCTTTTGTTCTTGTAATTAAATAGTTTTGCATATGTTCTTGTGATTCAATAGTTTTTGTTCTTGTAATGAAATAGTTTTTGTTCTTGTAATAGTTTTTTTTTTCGCAATATTAACAAATTCTTATTACAGATTATTCAACTCGGAAAATTTTATTACAAAAAGAGTTTTTTTTTTAACGAGGTAAACATTTTATCATTGTTTAATTAGAAGACAAGTTCTTCGTTGTTGGTTATTCGAAAAAATACACAATTTTTCATACAAAAATTATTATCACTAGCGGGACCTGTGGAAATTCCACAGTGAACCATGTAATATATTGATGTTGGCATTCTGTGGATGTTCAGCTTAAATGGAGATGCTCTGATATTATTGTACCTATTTACTATGCCTCCCCACGGGACAGAGTTAGACACCAGGGTCGTTTTTTTAACGTGGAGAAAAGGTACAAAAATAAAAATTGTCTCAGTCGTGAAGGATTTCTCCTCCACCGAAAGAGAACAAGAAATAGAAGTGCAGCATCTGAAGAACAGATGGTATTTATTTGCTCCCCCACCGAGCAAATTAGGCACAAGGCCGATTTTTAATGTGAGGAGTTAAGGGGAAATGGGGACCAACTCCCCGGGGAGTAGGGGAGCTGGATAGTGACAATTGGTATGAAGGGTTTCCCCTACATTGACTAAGGTCTTATATGTGGGGTCGCCCCCACATATGGTCTTTGCTTGCAGTATCTGCCGGAACAGATGGTATTTATTTGCTCCCCCACCGAGCAAATTAGGCACAAGGCCAATTTTTAATGTGAGGAGTGAAGGGAGGGGGAAGGGAAAAAGGGGACCAGCTCCCGAGAGGTGGGAAATGGGAGCTGGTTAAAGGTCAGGTATGTGGGGTTGCCCCCACATCTGGTCTTTGCTAGTCATAGCTAGTCATAGCTTGCAGTATCTGCTGGAACAGATGCTACACTTTGATTTTGACCAAAAGGCCATGTAGCTGATATTATTGTAGCTCTATTGTTAAAACTGCAAAAGTATTTACCAAAACTAGCAGAGGCGCCGACGTAGCCCGGTCTTAAAATACGCTTAAATATGATATTTTAATTTACGCAGATTTCGTATACAGTATAACCCCGGGATACGGCACTAATCCGTTCTGTAATTGAGATCGTAAGGTTAAAAATCGTCGTGTGGCAAGGCCTAAGCAAAATCTATACAGTACATACTAAGAATTAACAAAATACAGTACAGTATATAATACACATGCATATAATCATATAGCATTATAAATAACATCGTAAGGCGGGGCCAATACCGTAAACAGGGGCCGGCAAAATATAGTATTCTACATTGTAACCTGAAAAAAATGTATCCTACGGCCATCATATCCCGGGGTTAAACGGATTCTACTTTATATTATTATAGAGTCAATTTGCTATCGATTCTTATATGTTATAAAGTTGTGATTTAAAAAAACAAAAAAACATCGATATGACTTGGGTGCATCAGCTTGAATCGAAACCGAATCCAATATATATATATATATATATATATATATATATATATATATATATATATATATATATATATATATATATATATATATATATATATACTAGCAGAAGTACCAGTCGTTGACTGGGTTCAAAAACAGCCTACAGGAAATGGACTGTGATTGATGAAAGTATGATAGGTTATGAAAGGGAGGAGGTTGTAAAGAGATAGGTTTTGATACTTAAAAATTTTACCCTAAGCAAAATATGATCAAAGTAAAGATAATTTTCGCGAAAATATATTTTTTATATCAACTTTGTTTCCATTCGTAGCCAAGAGTGACCAACAAAATGATGTTTCCTTACAAAGAGAAAATGTTATATATCTATATATAGATATAAATGTAATTCTTGGTTCGTTCAAAGTCCATAAAACCATATTTCTACATTGCCAATTTAATTGAAATTTTCAGAAAATTTATGTGTAAAGTCAAGGAATGTTTGCATGTTATTAAAATAAATTAAGATCGTTAAGATCGCAAATTATAAAAATATATTAAATAAAATAAAAATATTTTTCATAACTGCGAGACTATCCGCCATATTTCATTTCCGGTAGAAATGAGCCTTTCACGTGCACCACAGAACTTTCGAATTACAATATTTAACTATCTAATTAATAGATGGGTAAAAAAAAAATCCCTATTTTTAAAATTATATATATATATATTTGTACTTTAACCTTACAATTGAATAAAAAAATCATATCATAAAACTTTAATTAAACTTGGAAATACGATTTAAAAATAGCGCGGATCGGTAAGTGCACTAGCACCATTTGCTTATCTTATTTTTATTTTTATTTTTAAAAGCCTACCTAAACTAAATTTGTCTAATTCTTAATTTCTTATGTTATTGGAAAAAAAAGTTAACTATGAAGAATTACTCCACCCTCGAAAATTCCTTTAAAATTACCACTTTTAAAGGATTTCGGGACCGCTGAAAACGAAAATAACGTCTATAATTAAGGGAAACGAGTAGTTTCCAAGATATGAAGAGATGTTAGTTTAAAACAGTTGAGGATCACTTTTCCATAATAATTTAACGTAAAATGATCACACATTTCTTTCTTTCTACCCTTGGAAAATCCTTTAAAATTACCTGTTTAAATAGCAAAACGCAAAAGAAATCAAACAAAAAACTTTTTAGCCAAGAAACAGACAGAAAATTTTTAAAAATAGCATCCATTTTTTTCTATCGAATTCATTTGCTGTTTTTATTGAAAACTATTTTCTCCCGGATTTTTGATAAAATTTTCCATAAAGGGCCGTGCGTCTCACGTTCGTATATAACAAAAATTTTTTTTTAAAGATTTCGGTGTGCTAAAAACGAATCTGCAAACCGTTTCCGTCGCAAAAAAAAAAAATAGTTTTTATGATATGAAGAAATTACTTTTTCGAAAAGTAGGCGATCACTTTTCCATGTAAATTTAACTTAAAATAAGCACCCACTTTCTAGCCACCTGAGAGAGGGGGGATTTTTTCCCATGTTTATTGGCTAAACAGCTTTCGTTTATGCTCGCGTGTAGCATACACGAAGGCTACGGTTGTGAAATGGGAAATAGTCCCAGAGTCCAGGGGTTATTACCATGCAAAAAAATCAAATAAAAAACTTTTTAGCCAAAACACACACAGAAAAATGCCCTTCTCTCAGGTGGTCAGAAAGTGGGTGCTCATTCTAAGTTAAATTTACATTGAAAAGTGATCACCCACTTTCCGAAAAAGTAATTTCTTCATATCATGAAAACTTTCTTTTTGCTACGGAAACGGTTTGCAGATTCGTTTTTAGTACACTGAAATCTACAATAAAATATTTCGTTATATAGGACCATGAGACGGGCCTTAAAGTAAAATAATACCGGATTTTGGGGGCAGATTTGCCGTTTAGTTGTACAAATATCCTCAAACCAGGTAATCACTAAAAGGGACTCTTAAAAGTCGTCATCTGTATCGAGCAAAAGTTTAAAACCACAGATTATATGTCAGCTTACGTCACAGTAACATATATTGAGTGAGTTCCTAACAGTATTTTGTATAGTTTTTTTAGTTTAAACTCATTTTCCCAAAATTTCCCCAAACTTAACGTGTTCGATACAGTCTGCCACCATTTATATTTTTCAAATATACCGATAAACACTGCATGTTTTTGAACCGATTAAACATTATATTTTACATAAAAACACTACAATGTTATCCAGTTAGGTAGAACAGTTACTTTTCTTGCCTTTGATAAAATTTATTTGTTATATATTTATTTTTTGACAACTTCTTTGTATCTGTGTTTAGTAATACAGACCCTTTTCATTTAATGTAACGTTTAGTCGGCTTGAAAAACAGTGTTTATTGGTGTATTTGAAAGATACAAATAGTGGCGGACACTGTTGATTACGTTAAGTTTGAGAAAGTGAGTTAAAACTAAAAAACTATACAAAATACTGTCACAGACCCACCGATTATGTCAGCCTATGTCATGGTAACATATATTCGGTGGGGTTTTGACACTGTATTTTATAGTTTTTAGTTTTCAACTTACTTTCCCAAACTTAACGTATTCAACTGAGTCTGCAACCATTTCTGTTTTTCGAGCCGATTAAACATTTTACATTACATAAAAAGACTAAACAATTATCCAGTTAGGTAGAAACATAACTTACCTTATCTTTGCTTTCATTTATTTGTTTTTGGACAACTTTTTCGAATCTGTGTATAGTACCCCTCCAATTACTCAAATATCAATTACTAACTCACATTTTTGTATACAGAAAAAAAAAACATTTAGCGTTACAACATTTTTGCTACGTTCAGCTTTATCCACTGATTGTTGGTCGAGCCAAAGCCATGATTGACGGTAATCCCGAGGATCAGGGTCCAATTCTGCAAGAGTACCATTTTTTTTTCATTTTCGCCTTTTTTATTTTACTTTTTGGAATGGATTGCTGTACTAAGAATATGAGAAACATGCATTTTCTCTTTTTATTAGAATTTTCCATTACACCAAATTGAGCCACAGCAACCCGTGGCAGGGTACAGCTAGTATACCAATATAAATATACAAGAAATAAATGTTACCATAGTCAATAAAAGTTACTTTTATGGTAGAAAAGTTCATTGGTTTGTATTTTTAAGTAGTTTGTAAAAATTTTTTTTTTAATTCACGAACCGGTTAAAAAAATCAAAATGGCAGCGACTTTGAAATGGAGAGCCCCGTTTTCAATTTGAAGGAGAGGCAACTGAGCATTCTGTGTTGACAATTTAAGAGAGTTCCGTCAACGTAAGGAATATTTATATACATATTTTAATGTTTTCCGTTATTTTGTGCTTGAGGAATATTCGATTATGGCATGTGTAGTTTATATAAAAATTCGTTTAAGTAGTTATCGCCTCAAATTTCGTTTTAATTTCGGTTCGCTGAAATTATTTCAAGTAAAGAGAATTAAAAACTATTTCAAAACAAAAAAAAACATGAACTGAACTTTTATTGACTATGGCAACATTTATTTCTTGTATATTCATTTTTCGGGTAGTCGTTTGTTGGCTTTTCTGCTAAATACGCTTACTAAATAATATCGACGAAATATCGAAAAACAAAGAAACGAAAACAGTTTTGAAAACTAATGAAGCTTAACTTACTTTAGTAAAATAATCCGAAACAGCAAAATGCGATATTAAAAAAGTAAACACGTAATTACTTTAGGTTTTTAAAGCAAAGAATCGATATAAATATGAATAAGAAGAAAATGACACCCTTTTCAAGCAGAACAGCTTCGTTTCAGTTTAACAGTATTGAACGGTGTAGTATTGAGCCGTCGGATTCAGGGTTGTACTATTGTAATATAAAGAACACACAGAAAGGAATGTAATCAACTGAATTCCTTCTAGTACACTGACAAAAAAGCTTAAACAGATATATAAAAAAAATAAAAAGGTTATGTAAATGTTTTATAAAAGACACGTAATCATGTGAGCAGGATTTTTTTCCATCTTTTGACACGATAACAAGTAACGTTCTTTTTTTATTATCATCTATTTATCTATTTTCGAAAGAATGCAACGTGCAAGCGGAGAAGGAAAAAAAACAGAGTTATGCAAAATTTGTGTCGAGAATTGTCTAAAGTTCCGACTTTTTTTTTGGCTTTCACTTTAATAAGAACGTGAATTTATGAGGTAAATTTATTCGACACAATATGATTCAACTAAAAATAATAAAACATAAATAAAAGCTAACGTGAATTAAGATTCTGTGGAGGTCAGGCGCGAACGAACACCCAATAATTTTATTATACCATATTTCTTCAAACTGAAACATAATTACCAACTTACGCAAAAGTCCTTATTAAGGTTTGTACCATATTTCCATGGAGTACAGGCACGAACGCAGACCCCACAATTTTATTATACCATCCCTATTTGGTTGAAACATACTTATCAATGTATTCTTATGTACATCTATATCAAAAACACTTGTAAACTTTTTTTTTCATTTCTTATTTCCATACTTTGGGGGCCAGGGGCGCACGCAGACCCAACAGTTTTTATGAACCACAGTTCTGTCGATGAAACATACCCATTCCTGATCCTATTCGAGACCACACACACACACACACACACACACACACACACACACACACACACACACAGAGACGTTCAGCTCTCTCTCTCTCTCTCTATATATATATATATATACCCAATATATATATATCCAATATATATATATATATATATATATATATATATATATATATATATATATATATCCAATATATATATATATATATATATATATATATATATATATATATTGGATACACACACACACACACACACATATATATATGTATATATCCAATATATATATATAGATGTATATATCCAATATATATATATATATATATATATATATATATATATATATGTAAATATCCAATATATATATATATATATATATATATATATATATATATATATATATATATATATATATATATATATACTAGCAAAAGTACCCGTCGTTGACTGGGTTCAAAAACAGCCTACAGAAAATGGACTGTGATTTATGAAAGTAGGAAAGGAAGGGTTGTAAAGAGATAGCTTCAAATTTGAGGGTATCAAAACGTTAAACTTTGTGACATATTTCTATTCTATGGAGGTCAGGCGCGAACGAACACCCCATAATTTTATTATACCATATTTCTTCAAACTGAAACATAATTATCAAAGTATACTTACGAAGATAGATAAGAAAAGTCTTTATTAGAGTTTGTGCCTCTTTCCATTCTATCGAGGCCAGGCGCGAATGCAGACCTCACAATCTTATACCATCCTTATTTTAGTTAAAATATACTTATCAAAGTATTCTTATGTACATCTATATCAAAAACACTTGTAAACGTTTTTTTTTATTTAATTTTTTAATTTTTTATTTCCATTCTTTGTGGACCAGGTGCGAACGCAGACCCTACAATTTTAATGAATCTCAATATATCTTCTATCTCGATATATCTTCTATCATTATATGTAATCAGTTTTTTAAAATAGCCAACCATATAGGAGCCTATTCGTGACCACACACACACACACACACACACACACACACACACACACACACACACACACACACACACATATGAACCACCGTTCTGTCAGATTAAACATACCCATTCCTGATCCTATTCGAGACCAGACACACACACACACACACACACACACACACACACACACACACACACACACACACACACACATTCAGCTTTATATTATAGATATATAATATAAAGCTAAATTGCTGAGTGTGTGCGTGTGTTGTGTGTGTGTGTGTGTGTGTGTGTGTGTGTCTGGTCTCGAATAGGCTCCTATATGGTTGACTATTGCTGATGACAAGAGTCCTTTAAGCTGGAGTTGTTAATCTCATGGCAGACGAAATAAACAATAGAAAAAAACAAAACAAACAAACAACCCCCCCCAAAAAAAACAAGGAAAAAAAAACAAGACGCAGGCATTGTTTGGAAAGTAACGTTAATAAATGCCTTTTGCTAAAACAGGAAAAGAAGCCGAGTCGGATTTATTTATTTAAATCTGTTCCTTTGCGACGGTAACGGACGGCGTGGGGGGTCCGAGAGCGATTTGAAGTGTAACGAACACGATTCGATCGTAACGACCACTTCACACTCGTCGGCATTTCCCAGTAAGGGCACCTCAGGCGATTAGCAATAAACTAACCCCTTTTCATAGAGAGAAGTTAAAACATGGGAAGGTGGACCTCCTATGAGGATGAAAATAATACTGAGCCCAAGAAAAAGCAAGACCATCGGTTGGTATGATCAAAATATACCCAAGCGCTACCAGGGCATGCACAGATTCTCCATTTTTTTTTATCTGCGACCTGCCTTCTTTCCTCACGGCAAAATCACGTTGACATACCGGTTCTCGTTAGACAACCGAACAAAAACAACGTCGAGCCTGGTCAGTACAAGATGGGTGGCGATGTACGTAGGAAGATTGCAAAAACATAACGTCGTCATCTCCCGTAACTGGGATGAACATGCGACTGAGGATCGATTGTGAATTAGATATTCCCTAGACACATCCGCCTTCGGAGGAAGCCGGTTCAACCCGATTAGGGCGAATGCTACTGGCTTGTCTTGGCCCCCTTCACTGCCACGTGGCAGTTAACCAGACTTTTACTGCGTTATTACTACCATGACAACCGGGTACTCTTCTTCAATTAACGAAACTAACTAACCAGGTATGGATTCCAAATTTATTATCAGGCACGTAGGAACTATCTGTATAGTTAATTACAGTAACTCGTATATTTTGCCCTACATTTTTCCGTCATGACTCACTACAAGATATCGCAGCTTATAGTCGGAAGATTAATATTATGTCTGTAACCGAAATGTCGTCATATTAATCTAAGATTTTATGAGTATTTCTCCGTCTGTAAGATTGGGGAATAGTTGTATATTTTATCAATTTCGTTGTTATTTTTTATTTTTATAAAGTTATGCATGCTAATATTAGTGTTGGGTGATTAATCGGAATCGAAATCCGGAATCGGTAATATCGGGTCTTTTGACGGTATCGGAAGCGGAAAAATTTGTGTCTACTTTTCGATACCAAAAACGATTCTTTTAATTGTATCTTTTATTTGATTTTGTTCCAAATAAAATCTTCCACTGTTAGTAGCAAATATTTATTGATTTTAAACTATCAATAAAACTAAAATCTGTAGAAAATTCCTCCACAAATATATTTTTACGTCTGAGAAAAAAATCTGCACATTAAACGTGTGTTTTTACTATAATTGGGAGAAAATAGTAATTTATAGTTAAATATTTAGAGATGAATAAAGAATCGGAATCAGTATAGGTAATTGTATCGGGATCGGGAAAATATTGGAATCCTCCCATCACTAGTTAATATATTTTATGTATAAGATCCAATCCTAAACTAATTAACTGATCATTACGAACTGGAAAACGCAGGTTTCATTTAGCTTTATGTAACGCATGAAAAGTCCTACGTGAAAATTTAGATACTTCCGGTGTATGTTGAATTTTAAATGTAAAATAATATATTAAATTAAAAATAATGTATCAAATTAAAAATAATAGATTACATTAATATAATATATTAAATTTCAAATAATATATTCAATTTAATATAATATATTACATTTAAATTAATATATTAAATTTAATATAATAGATTTAATTAAAATTTATATATTAAATTAAAAATAATAGATTTAATTAAAAAATATTGAATTTAAAATAATATATTAAATTTAAAATAATATATTAGATTTAATATACGTTAAATTTAAAATAATATATCAAATTTAAAATAGTATATTTAATTTAAAATAATATATTTAATTTAAAATAATATATTGAATTTAAAATAATATATTGAATTTAAAATAATATATTAAATTAAATATAATATATTGAATTTAAAATAATATATTAAATTAAATACAACATATTGAATTTAAAATAATATATTAAATTAAATATAATATATTGAATTTAAAATAATATACACAATTAAAAATAATATATTCAATTAAAAATAATATATTAAATTAAAAATAATATATTAAATTTAATATAATATACAACATTTTAAATAATATATTAAATTTGATATAATATATTGAGTTTAAAATAATATATTGAATTTTATATAATATATTGAATCTTAAATAATATATTAAATTTTATATAATATATTGAATTTAATATAATATATTAAATTTCATATATTATATTGAAATTAAAATAATATATTAAATTTAATATGATATGCAACATTTTAAATAATATATTAAATTTGATATAATATATTGAGTTTAAAGTAATATATTAAATTTTATATATTATATTGAAATTAAAATAATATATTACATTTTATAAAATATATTGAATTTAATATAATATATATTTCTCAAATTTCTGTTTCTTTAAAATCTTAAAAAAATATGATCATAATATGGAGATGATCTCCTATTTTAAAGTTCTGATGTATCAAATGTGTATTCAATTTGATCCATAGTGATTCACGGCCGTTCAGTCTTTATAGACAATGGGTACTCCCTGTAACAGTAGTTCTAATTGTAAGGCAAAGGAGGTGCAGTCTCCAAACTCAACTGAATCGGCGTTGTTTTAGTTTATTGCCAAAAAGAAGTGCAGGACGACTAGAAACAATGCCGAGATAATCGGAGAGTCCGTTCTTTTTTCAAATTTTCAGGTGACCCTTTTATTTGACGTTGTTTTCTTGCGTGTAATTCAAGTTTTATTATTTTTTGTCAGTGCCTCTAAATTGAATCTAATGGATAGCGAGGCTGTCTCTTACAATGTATGCATAAAATGTATGTATAAAAGTGAGCTCTGCGTTTTTCCAGTGCGTGAGAGTGTATGGTTGTCTTAATCCATTGCTTTTATCCCCTGTATTTCCACTGTACTTCTAATGACAATAAACACACGTCTAAAATATGCTGTGTTTATTAAATAAATGACAAATTATTTTGGTCCATAGAAACAAACTTTATTCAACAGCCAAAGTGTATCGGACGACTGAAAGAGAGAGAGAGAGAGAGAGAGAGAGAGAGAGAGAGAGAGAGAGAGAGAGAGAGAGAGAGAGAGAGAGATGGGGGCGGGGCAGCGGCAACAGACCGATTCGTAGAGTGTGTGACCTTCATAACTCTCTGATCGACCCCAAACAATTTGTTTTTATTACGATTGCATTTACTGTTCCTTTGTTCGGCATTTGTCTTCGCGTCTACGTCACCTGTCAGAATCTGGTTGCTTTCTACCGCTTGCCTGTTTTTTTCGGGAACCTAGCATTGTTCGGGAGTGTTGTTATATCAATTCTCATTTTTGTTCATTCCGGCCCATGGCTGGTCCCATTATTTAACAATACAGCATTTGGAATTTTCAAATAGTCACCGATTTTAGAACTAACCTGGTCTAACGTCGCTTAAACTCGGTGATATTTGAAAATTCCAAATTGGTTTCGATTCCTGGTCATAGTATTCGTTTTATTTATTTATTTATTGTTAATGCAATGTTATTCATCTCGAAAAGTAGTTAAGAACTATGATATTTCGAAATGAAACATACTCCGCAATGTATGTATTACGTTTAAAAGAATTGTGACTGGCGGGCAGACTTATATAGGAATTTATATAAGACTTACCCGGGTGTTTGGAGGTGTGTGTTGAGCAAAAAAAAAAAAAAAAGTGGTAGTAAGCAGGCAGGCTCGAACCCGTGTCGCAAAGGTGGAAAAGAAATTGAAAGAAAATCTGACGTCTTAGCTGATGTCTCCAATGTCAGCCAAAAATATCGATCCCTCCTTGTACAAAACAGCCGAGTTTAGGGTGAAGAAATTAATGTTTTTAGCCAATTTTTCGATATTTGTCGTCCGAAGGTCGAGCTTAAAATCGATATCGATCTCGTGAAAATCCGTCGCCTCTGTCGAAAGTTTATGTGAGACATACATACATACATACATACATTTAAACAGACAGGTGAGATTTATATTATAGACTACCGGCGGGAGTTAAGAGGTGTGTGTGTGTGTGTGTGTGTGTGTGTGTGTGCGTGTGTGTGTGTGTGTGTGTGTGTGTGTGGTAATCGGGGGGGGGGGGTAAGTCAAAACAAATCGAATTAATAACCCTATTTAAATATTATATATAAAAAAAACAATGTTAAAACTTCTAAAAAAATCGGGGGGGAAAAACAAACAGAAACAGCGAACATGATTCAATACGAATCGTCAGGCGTTGCCCGGGTGTTTAAAAAAATGTTTTGGGGAGGGAGGTAGGCTCGAACGCGAATCCTTGATGCGAAAGCGAAAAAAAAAACATGATGACTTACCTCGACGCCACAAATGTAGGGAAATGAGGACAGATAAAATTTAATGATTTAAAAAAGAATTGACAGGTGCATAAATTTAATGAGGTCAAACATCAATCCCACAGTTAAGTTTGGCTGTGAGGCAGTTTTTTTTTGTTTTTTTGGTTTTGGTTCCCCAAGATGTTGGGTTTGGGGAAAAACCAGCTCCCCATAAAAAAAGGGGTGTTCCTATGAAAAGCAATTGTCTGATATGACGGTTTTCACCGCATTGATCAAAGCTGATTTGCTTTCTTGATGTTCCCAGCGCGAAAGCCGAGGAAGATTGTCATCGTTTCAATTTAGTTTCACTTTATTTATATTAAAAAGCCGAACAAACAGCGAAATAGCGCGAATTTTCTAAAAGTCGATAAAAATAAATCTAGATACGATTTGCGTTCGCAAATCGTAGATATTATTTAGGGGTTAGGGTTAGGGTTAGATGTTATTTATGGGTATATAGACAATGCTAAGACACAGTAACTCCCGGAGAACCCGCATTTGCCGTTTATATATATAGAGAGATGAGCCACCATTTATTAAGTCATAAAGCCACTTGAGGTCACGGATTAACTAGATAGATTATTAGATGATTGATGAGGAACATTATTATAAAAATAACACATTTATTCGCTTCAAACTAGGCATATTGTCATAAAGCGCAAGGGGCCACTATGGTATATCTCTACAGGTTATGTGGCAAATTACAGCTCTGAACTAATAGAGCATATTTTAAGGACAACTTGAGTGGTGAGATAGGCAGCAAGGTTTGTTTTTTTAAATATGAGAGAATTAAAAATTATTAATAAAATGGACCCCTAGACAGTCCTTCATTTGTAGAACGCCGATTCAACCTGCTGAGGATTAATTACGCTGGTTGGCTATTATTTAAAGTTTGATTGCATATAGTGACGGTTTAAATTGGATTTGAAGTCGACCATGCTATAGTCTGCACGGATGTAGTCTGGTAGTAATGAGTTTCATAGACATGGAAATTTCTTGACAAATAATTCTATCAACTGGTTCCCAAATACCAGCCAACCTCGGCTTTGACCTTTTAAGGTCACTGCTAGAAAAACATTGGTAGAAACTCAAAACAATCATTTTCACAGTAATATTGTTTTATGTTCGCGAATTTGTTTTTTCTTTGCGAAATATAATGTGTTTTATATCAGCGTTCAAGCCGTTTTCTCTTTCTTTTTTTCAACTAGCAGTGTGTGTCAGTCGGTCGACACTAAACCTATTCGGGTTTAACTGGCTTCCTCCAAAGGAGGAAGGTTCATAGGTGTATGAAATTCACAAGCGGTCCTCACTCGCATGTATATCCCCGTTAGGGGAGATGGCGATGTTAGGTTCTTTTTAACTCTTGCAGAGAGGTTTCGACGTCCTCCTATATACAGTGCCTGGAATTCCCAAATTGGTCACCCATTTTAGTAATGACCAAGCTCAACATTGCTTAACTTCGGTGATCTTATGGGAACCGGTGTGTTAACGTGAGGCAATAAAGAAGAATCAGATAGAAAATAGAAATACAAAAATAAATACGGAAAACGGATAATATGAATAAAGGCATAGAAAAAGAAGAAAAAGAAGAAGAGGAGGAGAGGAGGAGGAGGAGGATTAAGAAAAAAGAGGAAGGGGAAAATGAAATTGAAAAAATGAAACTCCGGCATAAACCCTAATGCGGGTTTAACCGACTTCCTCCGAAGGAAGAAGTTTCATGGAAGTATGAAATTAACATGCGGTTCCGTGTGGGGAGATGACGATGTTAGGTTTTTGCAACTCTTACAGGGAGATGTCAACGTCCCCCTACATACAGCGTCTGGTATTCTCAAGTTGGTCACCAAGTTCATCTGATATTCCCAAATTGATCAGCCATCTGGTACTGACCAAGATCAACATTGCTTAACTTCGGTGATCTAACAAAAACCGGCGTGTTATGAGGAGGAGAGGAAGACGAGAGGAAGACACCTCCCACGTGATCTTGATGGTTACTTCCGGTGCTAACGTCATTCCTCTTCGAATTAAGGTGTTACGCGGGGGACAACTTGATATTATCATCACATGGATTGGCGAGTGTTTAAATGAGTCCACCCTTCAAGACCTTATCTCCACTCGTTTATTCGAGTGGGGAATGATAATGTGTTAATCAATGTTTGTCTCTCTAAGCCTTTTGCTTATAGACTTTAATATTCTAAATGTTAATTATTGATTGGCGAGTGTTTAATGAGACAATCCTCCCAGGCATAATCTCCTTATTTCGATTAGGGGGAGTGATATGGAGTTAGAGCTTCCTTCCGGCGATGACGTCATTCCTCTTCAAATTATGGTGTTAAGTGGGGGCAACTTGAGATTTTCATCACATGGATTAGCGAGTGTTTAAATGAGTCAATACTCCCAGACATTATATGTTTATTCGAGTAGGGGGTGCTTGGCAGGGCGGTAGCTTCCGGTGATGAAATCATTTCTTTTCAAATTATTGTGTAAAGGAGGGGATAACTTGAGATTATCATCACATGGCTTTGGCGAGTGTTTAAATGATTCAATCCTCCCAGACCTTTTCTCCGCTTCTTTATTCGAGTAGGCGGGGAGTGATATGCATGGGTGGGGGTAACTTCCAGTAACTATGTCATTCCACTTTAAATTATGGTGTTAAGTTGGGGACAACTTGACGTTATCATAACATGAATTGGCGAGTGTTTAAATGAGACAATCCTCCCAAATATTATTTGCTCCTGCTTATTCCAGTAGGGGACTGGGTGATACGCAGGGGATAACTTACGGTGATGACGTCATTCTTCTTCAAATTATGGTATTAAGTTGGGTAACAACTTGAGATCATTATCATATAGATTGGCGATTGCTTAAATAAGACAATCCTCCCAGATATTATCTCCTCCTTTTTATTCGAGTAAGGGGGGATAAACAGGCGGGCGGTAACTTCCGTTGATTACGTCATTCATCTTCAAATTATGGATGTAATAAGGGAGAAACTAAAGATTATCATCACATGGAATGGCGACTGTTAAAATACGAGGGGCGGGCAATAAATAATGCCCCTGACCTCCTTCCAGTTGTCTGATCTAGCTGAAATTTTGCACGTGCAATGGCTTATATCTCTACGGGTTATGTGGCAAATTACAGCTCTGAACTAATTGTGGTTTCTGTTTTACAGGTGTTTGAACTGAGTCAAGTGTGAAATGGAGCCTGTTGAATGTCGAGCAGTGATCCGGTTTTTGTATTTGAAAGCACGCACACCACAGGAGACTTTTGATGAAATGAAAGAAACTTATGGTGATAATGCCCCATCATATGACCTTGTAAAACGCTGGAATCGTGAATTCAAACATGGCCGGAAGTCTGTGGAAACAGCTCCCAGACCTGGTCTTCCCCTTCTGCCATTGATGAGGCATCTATCCATCAAGTTGAGGCTGCCATTTTGGAAGATCGGCGTATTACTATTCGCCAAATGGTCCAAGATGTCAAGATTAGTACAGGGTTAGTGGAAACTATCACTCATGACCATTTGCATATGCATAAGGTGTCTGCCAGATGGATTCCCAGGTTGCTCACACCATTCCAGAAGCGGGAACGCGTCGAGTGCTTGAGGATGAATTTGGAGATGTGCCAAGAAGATGAGTCAAAGTTTTTCAAAAGCCGGATTACACAGGATGAAACCTGGGTCCATCACTATGACCCAGAGACCAAAACCCAGTCAATGCAGTGGAAGCACTTGGACTCACCACCTCCAAAGAAGGCAAGGGTGCAGCTCTCCGCTGGCAAGGTCATGCTCACAGTCTTCTGGGACCAGGACGGAGTAGTGATGACAGATTTCCTGGCAAAGGGTGCTACAATTACAGGAGCCTATTATGCTTCACTTTTGAGGAAATTAAGGAAAGCCATCAAAATCAAGAGGCGGGACAAGATCAGCAAAGGTACCCTCCTCCTGCAAGACAACGCTCCGGTCCACAACTCGCATGTCACCAGATCAGAAGTACGGGCGTGTGGTTATGAAATACTCCCCATCCTCCCTACTCTCCGGACCTTGCACCCTCTGACTTTCACCTCTTCCCAGCCATGAAGTTGTTTTTGAAAGGAAAGCGTTTCCCAGATGATGCAGCCTTGATTTCTGAAGTCACGTCGTGGTTGGAGGACCAATCTGGGGTGTTCTACAAAAACGGGCTCCAGAGCTGCATCAAACGATGGGGGAAATGCATAACTCTGGGTGGTTCCTATGTAGAGAAAGACTAATAACTGTGTCAAATTTCGTTGCTCTACTCTATGGGAAGTGGCTCAGGGGCATTACTTATTGCACGTTCTCGTAAAATCATCCTCTCAGACATTACCTCCACCATTTTTCAAGTAAGGGGTGATAAGCTGTGGGACTTCCGATGATGACGTTATTCCTCTTTAAATTTTGGGCGCTAAGTGGGGGACGACTTGAAATTATCATCACATAGATTGGTGAGTTTTTAAATGAGACAATCTTCCTCGACTTTATCTCCTTCATTTTATTCGAGTAGTGGGGTAAGAAAGGTGTTACTTTGTGTTATGACACATTGTTCATCAAATTATTGTGAGAAGTCGGGACGACTTGACATTATTAAAGTGGTCAGTATCCTAGAAAGAGCAGGTGTGTTTAAGCGCAGCGTGTTTTGGAAGAAATGATTACTTTTTCTTTTGTTATTGTGTTGTGGTACATGTTACTCAATGAAAAATGCGCAATATCCGGGCATCGTCGGGTAGCCCTGCTAGTCTATTATATAAACGGCCAAGTGTGTATGTGTTTGTATGTCTGCCAAAAACTTTCCACAGACGCGTCGGACCGTGACAAAATTGGTATCGTTTTTAAGTTTGGACTCTCGGACGACAAATATCGAAAAATTGGTCAAAAACATTCATTCTTTTATCGTCAACTGGGCTCTTTTTTTACAAGGAAGGGTTACTTTTTTCGTCGAAATTTTTGAAAATCGTATAAAACAGGTTATTTCGACCACCTGTGACGGTGCATCGACAAGACCGTTTGCTTTTTTCACCTCCTTTTCCTCTGGCGCGTTACGGGTTCGAGCCTGCCTATTATTCCTTATTATTTTTTTGCGCCTGCAATTTTGCTTTTTATTTTGCTCAACCAACACACTTATACACATCTCCACACCCGACCAACGCCGGGCACCCAGGCTAGTAAAATATAAAGAATAAATGGCTGCAAAAAAAAACAAAACAAAAAAAAACAACAAAAAAAAAACATCAAAACAAAAAAAAACAAACCTTGATATTTTTCGATCATTGTTAAAACGTAGTTTTCCTAAAATGAATGATGGCGGCCAATCATTGGGGGAAAAAGAAGAGAGGGATAAAAAAAAAAGAAACAAAAAAACTTTAATCATTAAAGAAACGATGAACCAATTACGAGTCGCACCGAATCAGTTTCAAAGTCTGAACGCGCGAAACAGAATAAATAAGAACAAAATTTCATCAAAGCAAAAGTGAAAAAGAAAAGACAAGAATGTTTCAACGGTTGAAAGATAAAGAAGTAAATATAGAGAGTTGGGAGAATAATGAAAAAATTAAGTTTGGAAAGTCTTTTTTGAAAAAAGCAAAATAGAAAAAAAAAAAAAAATTAATACATGAAAAAATAAAACGATGCTTTTTAGAAATGTTTCAACGCAGCCGAGGAATTGAATTACTGAGTTAAATTATGTTAGCGAATTTGTTGACAAAAATAGAAATGAATCATGATGACCGCGATTACGTTGTTAAATATAAAATATGAATTGTTTTATATGGTGGTTTTATATAAAATGACGAGAAAAGGGATATAATGGCTATCGAATGTAGAAGACAGAGTTGCGGAGCCGAAAGGTACATGGCTCGATTGCGACTCCTAATATTTTAAAAATTCCAACTCAGGCTCCAGCTATTAAAGTCTGACTCCTCATTTTAGTCTTTCAATATTCAGATTATCGATTGATTTTTCAAAGATTAAAAAATCCAAATCAAACTGTGACTTCTAGCAGTATTACGAGGTCGACTTCGACATGGATTGTTTCAACCTCGCACATACCCCATGCTTATATTCCGCATTAACAGCAGCCGAAAGTACTTTATTCTTTTACAAAAATATATGCATTAATATAATGGCATATCAAATTACTTAAGCCACGCGTGTCTTTATTATATATATATATATATATATATATATATATATATATATATATATATATATATATATATATATATATATATATATAAAGCCGAATATCTGTGTGTGTGTGTGTGTGTGTGTGTGTGTGTGTGTGTGTGTGTGGTCAGGAATAGGCTCCTATATGGTTGACTATTTTAAAAAAACTGATTACATATAATGATAGAAGATGTATCGAGACACAGGAATGGGTATGTTTGATCTGGCAGAACGGTGGTTCATTAATATTGTGGGGTCTGCGTTCGCGCCTGGTCCACAAAGTATGGATATAAAAAATTTAAAAATGAAAAAAAAAACGTTTACAAGTTTTGTTGATATAGATATAAATAATAATACTTTGATAAGTATGTTTTAACTTAAATAGGGATGGTATAATAAATTGTGGGTTCTGCGTTCGCGCCTGGCCTCCATCGAATGGAAATAGGCACAAACTTTAATAAAGACTTTTCATATCTATCTGCGTAAGTATACTTTGATAATTATGTTTCAGTTTGAAGAAATATGGTATAATAAAATTATGGGGTGTTCGTTCGCACCTGATCTCCATAGAATGGAAATATGTCACAAGGTTTAACAAGGTTTTTTAATATAGACCCACAGAATATTGTGATAAGTGTATCAGTGTGAACAGGTATGGTATAATAAATTATGGGGTTTATCTATTTTATTTTTAATTTCATCATATTTTGCTTTGGTTCTGATCCCCCCAAATTCAACCCAAATTTACAACCCTTCCTTTTCATAAGCTATCATACTTTCATAAATCAGAGTCCATTTTCTGTAGGCTGTTTTTGAACCCAGTCAACGACGGGTACTTTTGCTAGTGTATGTATATATATATATATATATATATATATATATATATATATATATATATATATATATATATATATTAGGTTGTCCGGAAAATAATGGCCATTTCAGGAAGTCTGTTTTGAAATTGGATTTTATCATAGGATTTTTATTATATTTCAAGTAAACATCAACATGATTATTGATTTATATGTGCTCTTTAATAATTTCTTACTTTTTTCTTTCAGAAAACGTTTTATGAGCAAATGACCCCATAATTTGGAATATGAGAAAAGAAGACTTACGATTACTTTTCCTGCATGAGTTTAAGCTTGGTAACAATGCTTCTCAAACAACTGCAAATATCAATAGGGCATGGGGAGAAGGCATCACAAGTGATAGAACAGTACGAAGGTGGTTTCAGAAATTTCGTAGTGTTGATGAGAGCCTTAAAGATGAAAAAGGTAGAGGACGGCCATCTAATCTTGACAATGAAAAATTGAGAGCCATTGTTGAGCAAAACCCACGGTAAAGTGTCAGGGAAATGTCTCGGGAACTTGGTGTCAGCAGTTCAACAGTGTCGGACCATCTGAAGCAAATTGGCAAGGTGAAAAAGCTCGACAAATGGGTCCCACATGAGCTCAATGAAAATCAACAAGCTCGATGTTTTGAAGTGTGTTCGATGCTCTTTTTGCAAAACATTAATGGTCCATTCCTTGACCGAATAGTCACCTGTGACGAAAAGGGGATCCTTTATGATAATCGGAAACGATCAGGTCAATGGCTTGATTGTGATGAACCACCCAAACATTTTCCAAAGCCAAAGTTTCACCAACAGAAGATTATGCTGACTGTTTGGTGGTGTGCAATTGGTGTTATTCATTACAGCTTTCTGGATGCTAATCAGAGCATCACGGCAGATATTTACTGCAATCAACTCGAAGAAATGCATCATCATTTACAAAAATTGAGACCTGCATTAGTGAATAGGCGTGGTCCAATCCTGCTCCACGATAATGCGCGGCCTCATGTTGCGAGAATGACACTGCAGAAACTCACAGACTTGGGATACGAAACTTTACCACATTCTCCTTATTCTCCAGATCTTTCACCCACGGACTACCATTTTTTCAAGCATTTAGCCGCTTTTTTAAGCAACAAAACCTTCAGATCTAATGCAGAGGTTGAATCTTTTTTCAAAGATTTCTTAGCATCTAAGCCAAAGAATTTTTATCAACGAGGCATAAATGATCTAGTTGATAGATGGCAAAAATGCATGGCTGTTCAAGGATCATACTTTGACTAATTTCAATGTCTAGTGTCACCTATTTGATTAATAAATCCTTTTTCTCTAAAATTGGCCATTATTTTCCGAACAACCTAATATATATATATACGTATTTGTTGTCGTCTCTGTTGTTTGTGATCGTTTTGTAATGTATATAGAGACCTTCAATAATAGTTCAGCAAACGGGACAAAATAGCATCATTGTCTGCTTGCCTTTTTGGTCGCAACCATCGCTTTATTGTTTCAGACGCGCTTCTGAAAATGTAAGTCATTTTCTTCCCTGGCTACTTAGACAACCAAATTGTTTTTCCATATTTACATTTATTCCCGTTGCAATATTTTGTTTTGGGGTTGCACGCCATTCTTTTTTTCGAGGGTTACAATTACTGTCTTTCCAACCGAATGTTTCCATAACTTAACGACTCTCGCCTAGCCGATAACTTGCCTGTCTCGTCTTTTCGTTCCAACTCTCTCGCTCGAAACTCACTGGCTAACAACATAGCTGATTAAGTGATACATCATTAATTCCACGTGACCATAGCCACAAATCGGATGATCCACCGTCGTCACATATTTTGTTTATATTAGTTAAGATTCTTTTCACCAAGTTAACATTTTTAGAAACTATTTTAACATAAGTTCATCTTTAAATATTTATTTTGCTTCGATATCATTCTTTTAAACATTCTTTTCTTTGGTATCGAAATATTTCTAACCGAACCACTAACAATTGGACATTGCAGAAGGATAACCGATATTTTCTGGTAGCCAGTAACATAAAATTTCTACTTGATTAATTTTCGTAATTTTTGGATATATTACTATTTTCTATACGACAATTAACTAAGTAATATTGTTTTTGCTTCAAATGACATATTAAAAAAATCAATATGTTGCCCCTTTCTTTCAACAATCATCAAAATGCTTTATAGGGTTTCTTTATTTCATCGTTATTGTTTGCTAGATATCGTTAACATAACACACATAAATGGCTTGGTAATTATATTAAACTAGCGAGGGGTACCCGGCGTTGCCCGGGTGTTTGGAGGTGTGTGTGTGTGGGGGGGGGGGTAAAAAAGTAAGTATGAGGATCGAACCCGAACCGTTGAGGTAAAGTTGTAAATTAAAGTGTGGAAAAAAAAACGTGCGATGTTAATCATTGCCCCACCGCGAGATGCTAACGGAAACACGTTTGAATTTATTTAATTAGTTGGATTTAGCAGGTGTCCGTTTTAATGAGTTAATGAGGTCAACTGCGGGATAGTATTCATTTACTGCTGAACGCTTTTTTTCCCACCCCCAAGATGTTATAGGAAAAAGACTAGCCCACATGCGGCGAGCGACAAATATTGAATATTTATCTTCCCGAAGTCGAGCAAATTAAATAGACAGGCGAGCTTCGTTGTTAACTGTGGGATATTACGATTTGTATGTGATATTAAAAGTTTTAAAAAGTTATGAACCGACCGACCGCTTCTCTGAAAGAAGCCTTTTGTAGACACACAGAAAAAGCGAACACACATACATACACACATTTTCGCTTTTATATATATAGATGCTTTATTTTGACGATTGGCTATGTAAAAGTTACTTAACGTCGGTCCAAGTACCGAGTTCATGAAAACACCCAGATAACTTTTTATGTATATGTATGTTTCCTTTTAGGGAACTTCCGTTGTGCAGATGAAAATATACTTGTGGCGTATTTTATGATCAATTTGATTGGTTGTTTTTTTTTTTTTGTTTTACGGCATATCAACCTTTTCAGGTTATTTAAGGCCGAATCCAGTGATTTTGAAGAAACATTTTTTTTAATAGAATATATTTGTATTTTTTCGAGTTGGTTTCTATTTAACCCATAGTTGGGACCCTAACAGGTACTACCACTCCGGGTCATAGTGGACCTGGGAGCAATAGCAATAAAAGAGTGGCTCCACACTCCCTAAAGCCGCAAGCTGGGGTCTCACTATCAGATATAGTTTAAAGTCATATCCAAGACCGGATCAATTTGAAGTGGGAAAGGAATTGTTATGGTATACGTCTTCAATAATGACATAATTTGCTTCAAATACGGTAAATCCCACGGTAAATAGGCTTTCGACGTCAAGTAAATATGACCAAATAGTTTGTATACTAAATTTAATCGGAATAGCAATTTGATTAGAGCATTCATTTCTGCGGATTGATATTCTCATAGTTGTTGTTTCACCACGTTTCGACTAACTCATCCTCTGACCTTCTTCAGTGGTTAACCGCGATGGGACAGGAATGTTGAGCCTTGTGACTGTATTCCCTGGAATTATTGCCTTTCATAGTTGTCCCATCATGTTTTAGCCAACTAATCCTCTGGCCTGCTGTAGGAAGGATTGAAACCGCTATCTTCAGACAATGCTCATCTGGAACCGTAGAGACTCAATACCTTTATTCACTGCGCCACGAACCCCGAAGGGTGATCAAGGTTGGATTAAATGGTCTTATGAATACAATTTTTTTTTCTTATCTGGTCTTCCATTGTTGGGCTCGTACTGAAGGGTTTTAATGTCGCAGTCGTCTATGTAAAAAAAGACTCGAAGAAGGCCAAAAGATAAGTTGGCTGAAACGTAGTGAAACAGTCCCCTCCCAAAAAGTAGATAAATTATGAAGCCCCATCTACAAAGGTTTCCAAAAAATAAAATAAATAAAATAGATTTAATGCATAACAATTGGATTATTAGCAAAAAAACAAAAACAAAAAAAACAACAACAAACAAAAAAAAAAGGGTTTATGTTATTAATAGGGATGTGACAACAGCATAATCTTTTCATTGTTTTGACTCTCGAGTATATATCTGACACAGTTAGAAACAGTCAATCAACCGAGAACCACATCACTCTATATAAAAGCATATAAGATATCAACTGATATACAATTGAAATTTAACACAAATGTCGGAGAGCTTCCGAAAAGTGTCAAAAATCGATAATCGAAAGAATACGATTAAAGAAGGATCAGTCCTATATTGACTAAAAGATCACAAGTGCATTTAAGAAGTTATATTAATTCACAAGCAGAAGGGCCAGATCTATAAAATCAACAGTTGTATATTTATTATACAAGGGTACGTTTGAAATTAATATTTGGAGAACAAGCGAACCATGATACTTAAGTTTTGGATTTAAAAGTTTTATAAAATCAACAGTATGTTATCTACAGTGTAATGTAGATTACGATATATTGTGGCCTAAGTCACTGCTGGGGTAGGCATGTGAAGCTTCTTCCCAGTGTACTACAGTGTATCCCTGACTAGAACAGGCAATCATTCGATTTTATTGAAAAACGGTCGATTTCACCGATGTCGATGACAATGAAGGTATTGGAAGTGTGTACGTTGATCCTCATTGAATCCCGGGCAACGACAAGCCTCCTTGCTTGTATATATTTTTTGATCCATCCAAAATTCAAACAAACAGTTATAAGAAATAAAAATCCTTTACTTGGGTATTTCCAAGGATAAGCCGTTTTTCTCAAAGGATAAACATTAGTATATATATATATATATATATATATATATATATATATATATATATATATATATATATATATATGGGCATCACAGGTTAGCATACATTTGAAATTATATAAAAATATATTTAAATAAATAAAAAAGCATTTTCATTAAATTTATATTAATTCGTTATGCATTTTTACTAATGTTCATTCTCTGATGATGGTTTATTCGTTTGAAGTAACAAACTGGTCTTCTTCGTTACGGTTTAGAGTAATAATATGGTATTTCGCCTAACTGTTCGTGGTCGGAACTGGTATTTCTTAGCGCGAGGCTTGCGGCATACCTTTCGACGTCTCCCCTAGGTGGCACCACAAGTCGTTATATAAGACTTAACCAGCAAATCATATTCTTGTAAAGAAGGAGAACCCGGATGTACTCGTATTCATTATAGCAGTTATTAATAACTGGGGCTATGACAACAGAATACTCTTTTCATTGTTTTGAAAATCTACTATACTATATTTTAGAACCCCCAAATCTGTAATTTTGTTGTTAATTTTGTTTGTTTGTTCAAATGAAAATGGGCTTCATCTGACATAATCAACTTTTGCAGAAAATTGGGGTCATTTCGGACAAGTTCTTGCATTTGAACTGCATATTGAGCCATTGTTTGAAAATCTTCAGGCTTCAAGTGTTGAACAAGCTGCACTTTATAAGGAAAGAGTTTTAAACGGTGCAGAATACTGTGAGGTGAGTTTCGTCATATCTCAAGTGGTGTGGAACATCGTCGAATCGATGTTCAGGATGCTGCTCCACGCTCTCCCGCACTCTTTCCCTGTTTTCATTTGTGATGACGTTTCGAGGCCTGCCAGCTCGCGGAGGATCAAATACAGCTCCTTTATCTTCAAATCGGCGCACAATATTTTGAATTGTGCTGTTGCTTGTCTATCACTTACATGAAAATGCCGTTGATAAGCTTTTTGAGTCAAAAGAATTGACCCCTGAATTTGGTAAAACAATTTCACAACTTGTGTCCGTTGTTCAATGCAATAATTATGCATAATTAATTTGCAAAATATTATCTGTAAAATCTGAAATAAAGAATAAAATCATTAATGATAAAATGACAAAGATTTTCAACCTTCCAGTAACTTATTGGACACCCTATATATATATATATATATATATATATATATATATATATATATATATATATATATATATATATATATATATGCCGTACAAATAATTGATTTTGTTGTTGTTCCTTCTTATGAAACGGATTTTAAATTTAATTATAATTTGATTTTTAAATTATCAATCACATTACTAAATATTAAATTAACTCTAGGATATTTACCTATCGAGCTTATTATATATCTAAATTACAATGAACACTTTTTCTTTCCCTGTATTTTAATTTCACTATTACATTAAAATACACTTTGCTCTTTAGACTATTGTTCTAATCTCCTTTAAATATATATATATATATATATATATATATATATATATATATATATATATATATATATACATATATATACACACATATACACACACACACACACACACACATATATATATATATATATATATATATATATATATATATATATATATATATATATATATTCGGTGCCCGGAAAACTTGTCCTGGGAAAACTCGTCTCCGGAAAACCCGTACCCGGAAAACTCGCACCAGGAAAAATCACCCCTTTTTGCTAGGTAGGAAAACTGGTCCCTTATTGAATAAATATCGATTGAAAACACATTTTATTACCGTTCTTGAAGGAGATATTGTTTTTAAAAGAGACTATATACCCTCACAATATTAAAAAATATATTTTTGACTCTTGCTTAAAAAAAATAAACTTCATCATCACGGAATCAACATACGAAAAACGAAACCAAATATTTATTTAAAAAAAATACTGTAGTTTTAACACTTTTTGTGTTTTCTTTTTTTACACAGTGATCACCACTTATAAAGGCCCGGAAGCCACTCAGGGATAAGGGTTATTGCAAGTACATTACGTTAGTGTGGAGATTTGATGAAGTGTTTACTTAAGGGGACGGTTCATTAGGAATTTGTTAACATTGGACTCGAAGACATCCAAGTTGTAGTCCGGTGGGAAGCAGGGAGACGGAACAAAAATAAAGAAAGAAAACACGTATTATCAAAGAAAGCAATTATTTTATTTAGAAGAATTAATTCAGTTTAAATAATTCTTGCGTTATTACAAAACAAACAAACAAAAAAGAAAACACGGTCATATTTAATTTTGGTACCGCGCTGAAATAATAACGTTATTATTTCGAAAGCCATTCTTAACATCGGGAGGGTATCGTTTAAAAGTCATTTCGGGGGCACTTGTGCAGTACTTAAAAATATACAAATTTATTTTCTTTTGGAGATGGGGAAGGCTCGTTTTAAAACTGTATCTACCTTAGTATTTTCTTTAATTTTCGGACATTTTTTTTGTTAAAAATTATTTACTAAGTAATGTCGAGTGCGACATTACTTGTTATTTCTTTTTAACTAAATAAACTCTTTAAAATAAGTTTAAACACCAAAAACTTACAAAGCTAGGTAGAAAACGAACACTTAGAAAAATCAATTCAAATTTTTAAAACAATAAGCATGGAGAAATATTTTTAAAATATTATGGGATGTGCATTATTACCTAAAAATATACAAATTTATTTTCTTTTGGAGGCGGGGGCTCGTTTTAAAACTATATCTACCTTAATATTTTCTTTAATTTCCTATTTTTGGGCAATTATCCTCCTAAGACGTGATCCTCTTATGTCGGACATTTTTTGTTTATAAATAACATTTTTTCTTTATATCGGGCAAAAAAAGTTTGTCGCTTGCTTTTTGAGTCGAAGTCGTTTTTTATGTTTTTTTTTGGTTTTTGTTATTTTTCGATATAAGAAATATGATCTTTTTTATTATTAAGTTTTGTAAAAGTACAGTTTTTTTTTTTAATAAATTTTACGGATTGGAAACTTGCTTAAATAATATTTGGTGCTAATGCAGAGAGTGGTCCGCGCTATTTTTTAAATCGTATTTCCAGGTTTAATTAAAGTTTTATTTTTTTTTTTATTCAATTGTAAGGTTAAAATACAGATTAGGTACAAAACATCCTCCCCTCCCCATGTTAAGAATGGCTTTTTAAATAATAACGTTATTATTTCAGCACGGGTCACTCTCTGCATGAGTACCGTACTGTCACCTAACAATTTAATAAACAAAACATGGTACTTATGCAGAGAAAGTACCGTGCTAAACTAATAACGTTATTTAGAAAGCCATTCTTAACATGGGGAGGGCGTTTTGCAACTATTCTATACTTTCACCTAACAATTTAATAAACAAAAGATGGTATTTATACAGAGAAGGTACCGTGCTGAAACAATGCTATTAAGAAAGCCATTCTTAACATGGGAAATGGAGAGTGATCTGTAACTATTTTATAGTTTCACCTAACAATTTGATAAACAAAAGATAGTACTACCGTTATTTAGAAAGCTATTCTTAACATGGGCAGGGAGTTTTGCATCTATTCTATACTTTCACCTAAGAGTTTAATAAACAAAAATAGTACGTATGCATAGAAAATACCGTGCTGAAATAATGTTAATTAGAAAGACATTCTTAACATGGGGATGGTATTTTGTAACTATTCTGTCCTTTCACCTAACAATTTAAAAAGAAAACATGGTACTTATGCAGAGAAGCTACCCTGCTGAAATAATGACGTTATTATTTAGAAAGCCATTCTTAACATGGGAATAGGGGTGTTTTGTAACTATTCTGGACTTTCACCTAACAATTTAATAAACAAAAGTTAAACTTAAGCAGACAAGGAACAGTACTGAAGCATTAACATTATTTAGAAAGCCATTCTTAACATGGGGAGGGAGGATGTTTTCTAACTATTATATACTTTCGGTGCTAATGCAGAGAGTGATCCGCGTTATTTTTTAAATCGTATTTCCACGTTTAATTAAAGTTTTATGATATGTTTTTTATTCAATAGTAAGATTAAAGTACAGATTAGGTACAAACCCCCTCCCCTCCCCATGTTAAGAATGGCCTTTTAAATAATAACGTTATTATTTCAGCACGGATCACTCTCTGCATGAATACCGATTAACGTTTTGTTCTTTGCTTTTTTTACCGTATTTTTTGGGTTTTTTTTTAAAGAAAACCTTTTTTAACAAAAATTGAAAGTGCACGTTTTTTCTTTTTTTTTACAGAAGTTGTTTTTATATAAGAAAATATGAATACTTTTAAAGAAATTGGGTACTCGTGCACTTATTGATCCGTGCTGAAATCATAACGTTATTATTTAAAAAGCCATTCTTAACATGGGGAGAAGAGGGTGTTTTGTACCTATTCTGTACTTTAACCTTACAATTGAATTAAAAAAAAAAACGGTAAATTTTTAGATTAGGTCCACCTCCACAATTTTCTTTTAAATGACGACTTTTGTAGCTTTTCGACTATGCTGAATATGGAAATCGCATTGAAATATTGTAGAAGTAAGTAGTTATCGAGATATTAAAAATTTGTATAATACATTGTAATCTCTGTCAGCCATCTTTTTTACACGCTTGCGCGCGTCATAAACAAATCTACGATCTAAAGATGGCCGCCAAAGAATACAATGCATAAAACAACTATTTATATCTCGAAAACTACTTATTTCTGCAAAATTTCAATGCGATTTCTGTGTTCAGCATAGTCGGAAACTTTTAAAAGTCGTCATTTAAAAGAAAATTCTGGAGGTGGACCTAATCTAAAAAAATACCAAAAAAAAAAACAAACCTTTAATTAAACTTGGAAATACGTTTTTAAAAAATAGCGCGGATCAGTAAGTGCATTAGCACCCATTAATCGACTAACGTGACCTTATTGCCAAATAAGGTCCGGCTACAATGTTGAACGCGCTGTTCACATTTTTTTTTCAAGTTTTTTTTTCAAGTTCACAATATCTTTTTATTTTTTTATAATTTCACAATATCTTTTTTTAATAATAAATTGTTAGTTAAAAAAGCACAGAATAGTTACAAAACACCATCCCCTCTCTATGGTAAGAATGGCTGAAAAAATATTAGGTACTCATGTATAGAGTGATCCGTGCTGAAATAATAACGTTATTATTTAAAAAGCCATTCTTAACATGGGGAGGGGAGGGTGTTTTGTACCTATTCTGTACTTTAACCTTACAATTGAATAAAAAACATATCATAAAACTTTAATTAAACTTGGAAATACGATTTAAAAAATAGCGCGGATCAGTAAGTTCATTAGCACCAGAAATTGTAAGGTGGAATACAGAAAAGTTTCTACCAAGAAAACCATTACTTTTTTGTTTTTGCTATTCTTACCAAGGGGAGGGGATGGTGTTTTGTCACTATTCTGTTCTTTCAACTAAGAATTTATTAAAAAAATAAAAGGTAAATTTTCACATTGGGTCCACCTCCACAATTTTTAACATGGGTAGGCTGGGGGTGTGTATTCTGAAAGCCGTTCTTAACATGGGGAGAATGGTGGTATCTATTCCAAAAGCCGTTTTTAAAAGACGAAAGGCAGGTAAAAGGTTAAAACATGTGGTTAGGCATGGGTGCTGTTTATTCCGAAAGCCGTTCTTAATATGGGGAGGTTGGGAGTGTTTATTCATGGCCGTCAGTGAATTATAGTGCATAGTACAGGTCTTTATATCTTGAAAACTAATTGCCTCTGCAAATTTTAAATGAGATTTTCTTATTCAGCATAGTCGAAAATTGTGGAGGTGGACCTAATGTAAAAAAAATACCCCCCCCCAAAAAAAGATATCGTGAAATTTAAATTTAAGCGCGGTATTAAAAATAAAATTAGACAGAAAAGTACACCTTTCGGTTTGTACTTGCACAAAGACTTGAAAATTTGTCAACAAAAACAAATATGTAACGAGTAAATATTTTCAAAGGCAAGATAAGTTACTTTTCTTCCTAATTGGATAGTTTTTAGTGTTTTTATTAGGTTTGTACTACTGTACATATAAATTCGAAAAAGTTGTCAAAAAATAAATGTATAACAAATATTATCAAAGGCAAGATATGTTACTTTATAACCAAAATGGAAATTTAAAAAAATTTTTTTAATGTAAAATGTTTATTCGGCTCAAAAAATACAGCGTTTACTGCTATATTTGAAAATTACAAATGGCGGCAGACTGCGTTAACACAATAGGTTTGGGAAAATGAGTTAAAACTAAAAAAACTATACAAAATACTGTTAAAACCCACCGAATACATGTCTGCCTATGTCACGGTAACATATATTGAGTGAGTTCCTGACAGTATTTTGTATAGTTTTTTAGTTTTAACTCATTTTCCCAAACTTAACGTGTTCAACAAAGTCTGCCGCTATTTGTATTTTTCAAATATACAGATAAACACTACATGTTTTCGAACCGATTAAACATTTTACACTAAATAAAAACACTAAAATCTTATCCAGTTAGGTAGAAAAGTAACTTATCTTGCCTTTGATAACATTTATTTGTTATATTTATTTTTCAACAACTTTTTCGTTTCTGTGTTTAGTAATACAAACCCGTTTTATTTACTATAACGTTTAGTCGGCTCGAAAAACAGTATTTATTAGTGTATTTGAAAAATACAAACGGTGACGGACACTGTTGATGATATTAAGTTTGAGAAAATGATTTAAAACTAAAAAACTATACAAAATACTATCAGAAACCCACCGAATATGTCAGCCTATGTCACAATAACATATAATCAGTAGGTGTCTGACACTGTTTTGTATAGTTTTTAACTGATTTTCCCAAACTTAACGTATTCAACAGAGTCCGCGACCATTCGTCTTTTTCAAATACATAGATAAACGCTGAGTTTTTTGAGCCGATTAAACATTTTACATTGAATAAAAACACTAAAAAATTATCCAGTTAGATAAAAACGTAATTTACCTTACCTTTGCTTTCATTTATTCGTTTTTGGACAACTTTTTCGAATCTGTGTATAGTAACCCCACCTTACCAAAATATTAATTAAAAACTCACATTTTTGAATACAATAAAAAAGAAAACTATTTAGCGTTTCAACATTTTAACAACTTTCGGCTTAATCCACTGAATGTTGGTCGAGCCCAAGCATTGATTGATGGTAACTCTCGAGGATCCGGATCCAATTCTGCATTTTCTCTTTTTATTGGAATTTTCCATTACACAAAATTAAGCCACAGCAACGCGTGGCAGGGTACAGCTAGTATATATATATATATATATATATATATATATATATATATATATATATATATATATATATATATATATATATGTATATAGTAATTTATAGAATATATATGGCGATTAAGCTACACTGAATATTCCGCGTTTCATCCACTCTAGGACTCTTCAGGCTTATGCGCATAAACCTGAAGAGTCCTAGAGTGGATGAAACACGGAATATTCAGTGTAGCTTAATCGCCATATATATTTTATAAATTACTAACTAGCTCTACCAACGTATTGAGCACTTTTGAAGTAAATACTTAAAGTTTACGCATAAATCTATGCTTTCGTATATTAATTTTATGTGAGTAAATTAAGTAGTTATATATATATATATATATATGATATGAAATGAAAGATGAAATATTTCTCTGAATAAATCTAGTATACATAATATTTATATATATATATATATATATATGTATATATATATATTATGTATACTAGATTTATTCAGAGAAATATTTCATCTTTCTTTTATAAACTCTTTATTGACAGAGGATAATTTTTGTCCAATTCAAGAACACATATTTTCAAGACACACAAAATATCGACAAAATTCAGTGTATACAATTCCATAGTTGAAAAGTTAAAACGCATCCGTTATTCATCTAATTTGTAACATATTTCTTTTTCAGTTCAAATTCAAAAGGGACAATATATTTTACTCGGTTCCTTTGTATGTAAACTTTTATGTTGCATTGTGTTCATGATATGCGTTTTCTTTTTGTTTGAAGTGTTCACAAGCGATTGCTAAAAAAATCAATTTAAAGAAAACATGAAGAATAGCTATTTATGAAAACTTCAGCGGCAATCATTCATATTGAAGCTTTCTTTTCATTCTTTACTGCCTTTTACAATGCTGGTTTCTCGTAAGGGCATCAAATTCACAACACACACACACACACACACACACACACACACACACACACACACACACACACATACAATCATAAAATAATAAAAAAACCATAAAAATCTTCACCGAATAAACCAAAAGCCCCCTTGGCCACTAAATGGATTTAACTCTGATTGAACTCTAGAGCAACACACCGACTGTTGGTGACAAGAAAGTCTGAGATTGGCATTTCTCTGAAAAACACAGTCAGTGTTGTCAGAGTTAAAATGTTTTCCAAAATGACATTTAAAACTTTCACTTAAAAAAAAATATATGAAAATATCTGAAGAGAGCTGAACAAGGTTGAAACGCGTTATAAAAATATTTTAAAATAAAAACTGATAAAAGCTTGAAAAACCCACAATTGTTGATGGCTACACTTTTTTAAATAAACATATTTTTCTCTCGTTGGAACTACACAACCATCACTTTAAATATATATATATATATATATATATATATATATATATATATATATATATATATATATATATATATAATATAAAGCTGAATGTGTGTGTGTGTGTGTGTGTGTGTGTGTGGTCACGAATAGGCTCCTATATGGTTGACTATTTTAAAAAACTGATTACATATAATGATAGAAGATGTATCGAAACACAGGAATGGGTATGTTTGATCTGGCAGAACGGTGGTTCATTACAATTGTGGGGTCTGTGTTCGCGCCTGGTCAACAAAGTATGGAAATAAAAAATTTAAAAATGAAAAAAAAAAACATTTACAAGTTTTTTTGATATAGATGTACATAATAATACTTTGATAAGTATGTTTTAACTTAAATAGGGATGGTATAATAAATTGTGGGCTCTGCGTTCGCGCGTGGCCTCCATCAAATGGAAATAGGCATAAACTTTAATAAAGACGTTTCATATCTATCTGCGTAAGTATACTTTAATAATTATGTTTCAGTTTGAAGAAATATGGTATAATAAAATTATAGGGTGTTCGTTCGCGCCTGACCTCCAAAGAATGGAAACATGTCACAAAGTTTAACAAGGTTTTTTAATATAGATCCACAGAATATTGTTATATGTGTTTCAGTGTGAACAGGTATGGTATAATAAATTATGGGGTTTATCTATTTTATTTTTACTTTCATCATATTTTGCTTTGGTGTTGATATCCCCAAACTCGAAGCTATCTCTTTATAACCCTTTCTTTTCATAACCTATCATACTATCATAAATCAGAGTCCATTTTCTGTATGCTGTTTTTAGAACCCAGTCAACGACGGGTACTTTTGCTAGTATATATATATATATATATATATATATATATATATATATATATATATATATATATATATATATATATATATATATAAGACGAGTGACCCGGTGTTGCCCGAGGTTGAATGAAGGTCAACGAATGTTCCACACTTCCAATACTTTTATTGTCATCGAAATCTGCGAAATCGTCCATTTTTTAATTAATCGATTGATTGCCTTCTTTAGTCGTAGATACACCACGGTGCTCCGGGAGGAATCTTTTACATGCCTCACCCCGCAGTGACTTACTTCACAATACATTGTAATCTACACTGCATTGTATAGAACATATCTATCTAAGAACACTATCAGACACATAAACTACATTTGTGTAAATTTTTTTTTTACAAATGGGCACAGCTGTTTCAGAAACCATAGAGACATAGACAAAGTGCATTAGGTAAAGAGACAGGGAAAGAGATAGATAGATAGATAGATAGATATAGAAATATTGATCAGAAGCCAGAATATGACAACAAAAAAAGGATAACAAACTATATAGCTAAGGCTATAAAGTAAGATAAAGCATGTGAAACAAAACCAGTCTCCCGGAATACTGTAAATAGAACTCAATAGGGGGAAATTAGATAATCGAGGGTTAAAATAGATTTAATAGGAGGTAAATGAAATGTCTTGATAGTGCTCGGGCCCTATGTACTGTTCATAACTTTATGCGCATATGTATATATTAAAAAGTTTGACTCATGTCCAGGTAACCTTCATCTAAAATTTCAAGTGTTAAGACCCAAAATTGGCGGAGGAGTTTGGTAGAGTCTGCAAATGTCAACTCTTTCAACTTTGACCTTTTGGCAGAAATATTTTTCAGGCCTTAACATATGTAAATTTAAGTTCTGCACTATGCAAAAAAAAAAAAAAAAAAGAAATGATGAAGTCCATCATTTGCCCCCGCCTACCACATTTAGTCCCAAAAGTCCCCAAAGCCTTAACACATTTAAATTTGAGTTCAACACCATGGAAAACTGCTAAATAGACATACACAGCAAAATAGTAATAGGAATGGACACACAACTATTTACTCATTTTCGGAAAGTTTTTTCTTTAATTGTTAACAATCTTGTGTACAATATATATATATATATATATATATATATATATATATATATATATATATATATATATATATATATATATATATATATATATTCCACAAGGGTTTTTTAAAACCCAATTGTGGCTATAGGTTAAAGAATAAAATCTCTAATATTAACCATTTTAACACCTGCATTTAACCCTTACCCCAACCCTTTCTTTAATTGTGAACAACCTTGTGTACAATATATATATATATATATATATATATATATATATATATATATATATATATATATATATATATATATATATATATATATTATCAAGGTAAATAGATATCTATATATCTATAAAAGTGAAAATGTCTGTGTATGTCTGTCTGTCTGTGTACATTTTCCTACACATTAACATTTTCGGTCTACAGACTCGAGATTTGACATAAGGGGTATTGAAATTTGACCTTCGGGAACTCTACCAAACTCCTCCGCCAATTTTTTGTCTAACCACTTGGAATTTTAGACATAGGTTCTTTGGACATGAATCAAATTTTTATTTGATTTGAGCCCGAAACAGTAAATCTAAGGAGTCAAAATTGGGTCAAAGTTTAAAAAAAATGGGGATCTGCTGTCTCTATCAAATTACCCAGCCAATTTTTGGTCTAAATATTTGAAATTTTACATAAATGGTATTCAGACGTAGAGTAAGATTTTTAAACGGGTTTTTGCCGAAAATTTGGCTGCCAAGAGGTCAAAGTTAAAAAGACCTGGCCTTTGTGCTCTCTAGCAAACTATTTATCCAATTTTGGGTCCAAACATTTGAAATTTCACATAAAGGCTACTTAGACATGCAGCAAGCTTTTTAATCAGTTTTTGGACGAAAGTTTCTTTGTCAAGAGGTCAAAGTTGAAAGAGTTGACCTTTTCAGACTC
>NC_136493.1:45677619-45830119 GCF_053919585.1 Euprymna scolopes | reverse complement strand
CAGCCTTGGCAATGCTCTCAATGTATCTATTCCAGTTCATATTCCCTGTAAACGTTAGGCCGAGGAGTTTAAAAGAAGTACTTTCAGGCAATGTGTTCTTGGCCATTGCTATTGGTGGTAGAGAAGGTTTCTTGTAGTTATTGAAGGAAACAAGCTTAGTCTTAGCAGCATTGAATGAGACCAACCATTTTTGTCCCCATTCCACTACGGATTGGAGGTCATCCTCTAGTGTTTCTGCAACTTTTACTTCTTCTGGATGAACTTTTCTAAGATGGTTTATATATTAGACGTTGTAAAATTTTCTGCTAGTTTTGAGAGGCTGAGAGAACCTTAAATAAACCAGATATACACAGAAAAACAACATGGACGATGATCGGTTAATCAGCGCGTGATAATCTGCTGACGAACAGGTTTTCTAATGCTGATTTATCATCAGATTTTGTTTTCATAAATGGTACTTATATCAATTTAATTATATTGTAAACGGAGACAAGTTAACTCCCTTTGTTTGCTAGTAAAAATTAGCCGAAGGGACAGCCACCGCGTACATCGTATTTTCAAATAACAGCCATAGCGTGCTACTAACATGTAGCCTTTTTCGAGTGGGTTGAATTTGAGGATAAGCATATGGAAATTTCCTCTCCTTGCGCTTTCTATCGAATTAACATTATTATTGGTTCCCTCGACATAAGGAGGGTGAACCTGTAAATTCACCATTGTCCGTTCGTCTGTCGGAACTTTTCTCAATAACTACGCCTTGGACTTAAAAAATTTTTTTTCACAAACATTAAACATGATATGAGTAAAAAAAGTAACAGAACAAATTTTCCGGGAAAAGTCCGGTTACTCCCTACCCTCCTAGGGGTGCCTTTCGGGTTAAAATGGTTAAAATTGACATTTTTGTGCTTATTAAAAAAAAAAAAAAAATTGATACGTTGGATTTTTATAAAACTTTCTGAAAAGTTGTAATTGACTGATTTCTATATAATTTTGTTTGTCTATACTTCGCGATAACTCTTCGGTGTGCCCCTGGGCCTCTTTTAGGGCTAACAAAAACACTCCATTTTTTTTTTAGACTATTTTACCATATTTGTCCAAATTTTTCTGTGTATGTCTATTTAGCAGTTTTGCATGATGCTGAGCTCAAATTTAAATATGTTAAGGTTTTGGGAACTTTTGGGACTAAATCGAGGGGATGATGAACTTAGTCATTTCTTTTGTTTTTGCATGGTGTAGAACTCAAATTTACATATCTTAAGGCCTAAAACTACACCGTTTGTTCATTTTCACCAGGATTTGACGTCCCCTGAGGACTTTTTGGGGTAAATGGAGGGGGGGGAGGCAAATGCTGAACTTAGTCATTTTTTTATGCCTCGTTCACTGTGCACTCACGGGGGACCATTCATGCTTCACTTGTTTTGTACTTCAAAATCACAGAAATTTATTACTTTATCTTTCAGTTTTCATGTTGAAGTAATGTACAATAAATTGTGAACACGTACCAACAGAATATTCAGCATTCTTCATCAGTTAATTGGAATTCATTGAGATGAGTTTTATTTATTCATTTTTATTTATTATTTATTTATTTATAAATAAAAATTACGGACCCGACCATGGAAGATCAGATAATAAACATGAATTTATAAGATAAAAAAATCCAACCTTGATCGCCCTTCGGGGCCCGTGGCGCTGTTGATAGAGTCGTTGAATCTCTACGGTTCCAGGTGAGAATTGTCTGAAGATAGCGGTTTCCATCCTACCCAAAGCCAGCCAGAGGCATACTTGGCCAAAACGTAGTGAGACGACAACAACTACGGAAGGCAGTGAATGCAGTCAGGAGATTCAGAGTTCCTATCCATCGCGGTTACCACCTGACGAAGGTCAGATGAATAGTTGGCCGAAACGTCGTGAAACAACTAAGAAAAGATGAGGATAATAGTCCGCAATAAATACAAAATTAGTTATACTCTTGTTCTTCAATTTTGAACCTGTGCTATCATTACGTGTATAGATAATAGAAAAATTACTAATTAGATATCAGACATTAGTAATTTAAACACTTAAAAAATAATTAAATACTGACATCAACCATTAACCATTATGACCGCCAGTTTCTGCTGGAAGTACTTTGGTTTTAATTACAAGAATCAGAATAGATCTGTCTGCAAGTTATGTCAAACCATCATATTAAGGATTGGCAAATCAGCAAAATCTTTTACAACTTCTAATATGTTAAACCATCTTATCCATACCGAAGAAGTAAGAAAAGGAAGCACAATGAATGTTCAAGAACAGATATACTAGTAACAAGTCGCAGGGAAACACCAAACTAAGCTTTCAAATATTAGCCAAGAAGAAAATTTGCAATAAAATGATAAAATAATATTAATGACCCCAGGTCACAAGAGATCCATCATCTTATAGAAGAACTGATTGCTGCTGATATTCAACCATATTCTGTAACACCCGGCATTGGATTTAATAGGCGTACTGCAAAACCTTGTCCAACTTACAATTTTCCATCAAAAGTATTTCACTGAAAAATAATTTCGAATATATGTACAAAAGTAGAAACAAAATTCAGTCCTCTCCTGACGAAATTAACAGGATTTCTTTAAGTACATAAATTTGGACAGCAACTACAAATAATGCTTCCTTTCTGAGTTTGGCAGGTCAATAGCTTTCAAATGACTTTGAACAGTGCAGAACTGTACTTAGAGTTTTTCCATTCCTAGGTACACGCAGGTGCAAGAATAAGTGAAGAATTGCACAATGTTCTGGATAAGTATACATTTTTTAATAAAGTTTTCTTTATCTTGCCGGATCCAATAACAGATAAGGTTGCAGGTGTCAGGAAATATGGTTTAGAGTCACTGCCATGCTTCATACATACATTGCAACTCTCGATAAATGACTCATTATTTTCTTAACAGGTTGTTAAGGCAATCATTACAACTAACAGAAGTATAGTCTCTCACTTTAATCGCTCTCCATTAGCAATTAGCAAATTAACTGAAGTACAGGATCAGCTTAAGTTGGAAGAACATAAACCCATTCAAGATGTGGCCCCATGGTTGTATTCAACATATTAAATATTGAAAACGAATTTAGAACAACGACAAGCTCTTGCAATATACGCTGTTGATATTGAGATTCCGAATTTAACAACTAACCAATAGAGACCTGTTCAAAAATTGTCCAGTTACTGAGTTCATTTGAAGAAATCACCAAAGAAACAAGTAACAGATCTTCGTCCATATCAATGATAATAATTATGATTTTAGCTCTGAGATTATTTCTGTCAAACGCTGTCCAGTCTAATTATGACACTTTAATGGAATCCTTCTTACCATCCTCGAACAATTCAGTGAATCGATGGAAACATCCTATCTACATGGTAAAAAAACTTGTGTGTGTCTACTTTCCTAGATCCAAGATTCAGATTAAAATTTAAAAAAATGAAATGTAAAACATTATTAAGGGTTGCAGTCTACATCTACTTTCTACTGATGACGATAAAGCAGAATCGGGATACACTTCTTCAAGCTCTGCTGAGGGTCACGAATATCAAAATGAAAGTAAAACTCTACCTCTTCCAAGCCTGTTTGATGAATTGCCTTGAAATAAGCCTACTAATGTAACCTAACCTAAACTTAGGGTAGGTAGAAGCTGAATAAAACCCAGTGATTACAACAACAAGTGCAAAAGAAATACAAGAAGCACAATCTAAACTCGAGAGGAGTAAATCTCTTATTCATAAATGCACAGAAGGACGTAATCATTTTTGTAGCTTTACCACTATTCGCAAGAGGTGATGATCTATTTCAGTGGTGGAAAAAGACACAGGGGAACTTATCACTGCTGAGTAAACTAACTTCAAAATATTTAAGCGCATCAACTTCATTTGTGGAGTGTGAAAGGCTTTTTTTTTGTACAAGTGGTAATATGTATGAATTTACGAGGAAATGATTTTCGAATGGAGAAACTCTAATGTTTCTACATTACAAGTTATTCAATTTTAAATTCTGATGAAACTATGAGAGCAGAGGAGGCAGTTGACCACAAGAATAGAAGAGGAAGAAGAGTCGCTGCAAGAAAGGTGGGCTCTTTCTACCGTGCTAGACAACTACTAACACCCGAAAGTATCCTGTACCTCTATAAGGCCACCATTCGCCCATGTATGGAGTATTGCTGTCACATCTGGGCTGGTGCATCTGCTACTAGTCTCTCGCTCCTTGACCGGGTTCAAAAGAGAGTCGCAAACCTGATAGGTCCTGAACTGGCATCTAAGCTTCAGCCTCTGTCCCATCGACGAAATGTTGCATCCCTCTGCCTTTTCTACAAGTATTTTAGTGATGAATGCTCTGACGAACTGCAATCACTTGTGCCCCCACGACGTGAGCACCCTCGACAAACCCGCACACTGTAGAGATCCCTAGATGTAAAAGATCTTTTTACTCCAATAGTTTATTCCTCAGAACCGCTAGACTCTGGAATTCCATTCCAGGTCCCTGCTTCCCCAACAGTACTGACGTGCAGAAGTTCAAGTGTAACGTGCACCGACATCTTGCTGCTCAAATCCCTACATAGTACCCCAGTAGTTTTTGCCCCTGATAGTAGCCCCCTACACCAAAGTGGCAATTTGCCTTGTTTGGGGTGAAAATGTAATAAAAAAAAAGAAAAAAAAGAGTAGTAGCAGGTGCAGAGCAGAGTTAACAGTCGCAGTATTTTTCAGTGGAAGCAGAACTTATAATTATTCACTTGAGAATTGAATTTTGTACTTTGTTGACAATTTTTTCTTATCTAGTTGTTTAATTATATTAATTTGAGCATTGAAAATTGTACTTCGTATTTTGTATTTTCATTTAATAAAGCATAAAAAAGAAAGAAAAAAGAAATAACGAAAAGACATAACAGCAGCAAGACACTTAACAAATGTTAAGTTAAATTGTCAGTTACTGTGTTAATGTGTCAAACCTATCTGATGAGTCACTTAGCATTCGTGAAATGGTTTAAATTTAACAAGAAACAGTAACGAAGTAATTAATCGACCGATTAATCGGCAAATCGACTAATTATCGATAAATCGGCAAAGCAGCAGAGCCGATAAGGCCGATTCCCGATTACCTGCCGATTAGTGCACACACCTGAAATAAACACTCGGGTATCTATGCGTTTTCTAATAAAATCATGTGCTAGTCTTATGGAGGGTTCCCTTGATTTCTGAAAGCTAAGCGAGATAAAATGAAAATAAATCAGACACATGAAATGAATGAATATATTAGTAAATTCATTTTATATCTTTGACTTTTTTCATTAATAAATAAATAAATGGATTAGAAAAACAAAAAAACAAAAAAGAAACAAGATAACAAGAAAGAAAAAAAATCATGAAATGAAATTCAAATAATTAAAAAAAAATGATATCAGACAAATATAAAAACGTTACAGCTCAGAAAAAAACATAATAATAGCAAAATAGAATTATATATAAAAAAACTTTTAACCCAAAAATTTTCACAGATTAAGCTATCTTTATCGAAGGATCACTATAAGTAAACACAATAATCACTGGCAGGTTAGCATAAATTTGAAATTATATAAAGAATATATAAAAATCTTTGAATAATTTTATATTAACCAGTGATGTATTATTATTAATAATACGAAAGCGAGTGTGTTCTTTTTTCTTCTGAGTGATTGTCGTTTCATTGTTATGACCTTCAATTTCTTGTAATAAATAATTTTACCAAAAATTCTTGATAAGTTTTGGTTTCGGTTTCGATTATAGCTGATTGCACTTGAGTAATCTATTTTTTTATTATAAACAATTTTACTAAGAATTCTTCATAAGTTTTGGTTGCGGTTATAGTTGAAGGAAGTCAATTGATATATATATATATATATATTTTTTTTCTTCACAAGTTTTGGTTTCAGTTTCGATTTAAGCTGAGGCACCAAAATAATATTGATATATTTTTTATTTTTGAAATCACAACTTCATAATATATAAAAATTGAATTGACTATGATATATGCAAACATATTTAAGCGTGTTTTACCAGGCTACATCGGGCATCCCTGCTGGTTTAGATAAATACTTCTTCAGTTTTTACAAAAGAGCTACAATAATATCAGGGAGTCTCCATTTACGATGGACATCCACAGAATGCCAACAGCAATATATTGCATATGAATGAGTCCCCTGTGGAATGTCCACATGCCCCGCTAGTTATTAGTAATTTTCGTCCTTATGTAAAGGGTTCATCTTTGAAAATCACTGGATTAAATATTTTATGCACTATAATTATTTTCTTAAATATTTAATTGATCAATAAATATTGTAATTTATACAATTTAATTTATCATTATGAATTTTCCATACTTGAAAGATGTATAAAATAACATATATAAAATTTGAAAGACATAAAATAAAAGACATAAAATTTGAAAATATATAAAATAACATACATAAAATTTGAAAATATATAAAATAACATACATAAAATTTGACAATATATAAAATAACATACATAAAATTTGAAAATATATAAAATAACATACATAAAATTTGAAAATATATAAAATAACATGCATAAAATTTGAAAATATATAAAATACCATACATAAAATTTGAAAACTGTATAAAATAACATATATAAACTTTGAAAGACATAAAATAACATATATAGAATTTGAAAGCTAAATAAAATAACGTATATAAAATTTGAAAGATGCATAAAATAACATATATAAAATTTGAAAATATATAAAATATCATATATAAAATTTGAAAATATATAAATGATATACATAAAATTTGAAAATATATAAAATAACATGCATAAAATTTGAAAATATATAAAATAACATACATAAAATTTGAAAATATATAAAATAACATATATATAAAATTTGAAAATATATAAAATAACATATATAAAATTTGAAAATATATAAATAACATATATAACATTTGAAAATATATAAAATAACATATATAAACTTTGAAAGACATAAAATAACATATATAAAATTTAAAAGCTAAATAAAATAACGTATATAAAAATGAAAGATATATAAAATAACATATAAAATTTGAAAGATATATAAAATAACATATAAAATTTGAAAACTACATAAAACAACATATATAAAATTTGAAAATATATAAAATATAATTTTTAATATAAACGAACTACTGATGAGAATCAACCCAATAAGTGTCCCCACATATTTTTGTCGACCATTTTTTTTTTGTTTGCTTCTCTGCTAAATTGCAATTTATTTTACTAGTATTTCTCTAAAACAATACGGGATTAGGGACCACATTTAAAAGTTTGATCTTAAACAAGGTGTTTGTAAATAGGTTTGAGTAATTTATATATATATATATATATATATATATATATATATATTTCTGTAGAAACAGCATTTCTTATAATATATACCAATCGTTATTTAAGAAGCTCTATGTAGTTACAGAACAATATAGAGAATAAATGACAAAAAAATATATTTAAAAATTAATGATGGGTACCATCTTATCATTTATTCCTTTAATTCAGTTGACATTTACAATTCTTGACAGCATCTGTTTGTAGCGCAAAATCAATCACTTAATTATTATATCAATCAGTGAATCTATTATGCCCTTAACGCATCAGAAGAAAAGCTTCATATATCTTTAATATGTTTCTATTACGCCATCTTGAATTTGTATATATACAGTGCCACACAAAAGTATTGGATACATTACATTTTTCTTCATAACTTTAATTAGGGTTCAAGATTTTACTTAAAATTTGGTCGGTATATTTCTATTACTGTTCTAACTAATATCTGCGGTAGTAATTACAAAATTAAAGTTTAGAAAGTTTATATTAAAGGAGAAATATAAATCAACTAACGCAAAAGTATTGGATACATTGATTTAATATTTGGTTGCACAGCCTTTATTGCGTTCAACAGCTTCCAATCGCTTTCTGTAGTTTCATACATGTTTTTCTGCAAAGATATGCAGGTATTTTGTGCCATTCTTCTTTGCAGAACTGTTCTAGTTGTTGAATATTTTGTGGATTCCTCTTGTGAACATTGATCTTCAATATTTTCCACAAATTTTCAATTGGGTTGAGGTCTGGAGACTGACTGGGTCAAATAAAAACGTCAATTCCGTTATTTCTAAGCCATTCTTTGGTTTGTTTGGCAGTATGCTTGGGATCGTTGTCCTGCTGAAACATGAAGTTGCTATTATGTCCCAACAAATCAGCAGATTTCTGGAGGTTTTTCTCCAAAGTCTCCCTGTACATACGTCCATTCATTCTACCATTGATGATTTCTAGTTCACCAGTACCTTTGGATGAAAAATACCCTCATACTATAATCGAACTACCGCCAAACTTTACCGCAGGAATGGTATTCTTTTTGTTATTGGCGGTGCCATTTTTACGCCATACATGTGTTGCTGTGTTTCTTCCAAAGATTTTGATTTTCGTTTCGTCTGACCAGATTACCTTGTTCCAAAATTCTTGGCGTTGTTCCCCATATGATTTAACATAATTCAAACGTGATCTGACAATAAATAATAATAATGGAACTTTTAGAACTCTACTGATTGTATCCTTGCTCACATTAATCCCAGCTTCTCTGAAGTCGGTTTGAATTCCATCACGAGTAAGAAAATATTTTTTGTACTTTTCTGCTTACCCACCTTGATTTTTTTTCGTTTAATTTCCTTGGCCGACCACATCTTGGAAGATTTGCAAAGCTTCACCACGGTTTTTAAACTTTCTAATAACGTTTCCAACTGTACTAAGTGGTAGATTAAGTTCTCTTGATATTATTCGATACCCTTTTCCTTCTTTGTGCTTATCAATGATTTTTTGACGAATGTTTATTGACAACTCTTTAGTTTTAGGCATTTTTATAAATGAACTGGTTGACTTTGAAAGAGTGAACTCAAACTGAAAGAATTTTATAAAATTATTTTAATATAAAGCTCTCTGATTGGTCAGTGATAACTCGTTAGCATTATTGCAACACGTTAAGCAAAAGTAATTTAAATTAATTTCAGAAAAGAATTTTTTAAAAGTATATTCAATATTTTGCGTTTGTTAATTCATATTTTTCCTTAAATATAAACTTTCTAAACTTTGATTTTGTAATTAGTACTCCAAATATAATTTAGAATAGTAATAGGAATATACTGACCAAATTTTAGGTAAAATCTAGAACCCTAATTAAAGTTATGGAGAAAAATGTAATGTATCCAATACATTTGCGTGGCGGTATATATATATATACATATATATATATATATATATATATATATATATATATATATATATATATATATATATATATATATATAGGTTTGAATTATTTATATTTATACATATTTATATATAAATCAAAATTATATATATATATATATATATATATATATATATATATATACACCGCCACGCAAATGTATTGGATACATTACATTTTTCTCCATAACTTTAATTAGGGTTCTAGATTTTACCTAAAATTTCAAATATATATCTGTTGAGGTCAGTTGCGAACACCGATCCGATGGGCCGGGGGTATAACTACCGCCTATCAACGTTATGGTTGTAGGTTCAATCCCCGTCTAGGGAAAGGTGCTCGAACTGATGAGTTGTGATATAACGAAACAGGTCTGTATGTGGATGACTATATATATATATATATATATATATATATATATATAGTCATCCACAATTGATGCCAGCATAGTCAGAAGGTGGGTTCGTTGATTTCAGCGTGGCGAAAGAGATGTGAGTGAGAAAGCACACCCTGGGTCAATGCATCAAAGGCAACTTGCAAAGAGCATGGCGAATGATGGTAGCTATATAAAAAAATAAATTCCGAAACAAAACACGTCACTCATTTTAATGGTACCACTTCCGTCTTTATAGCTCTTTCATGTTTTAGTTTTTGAGTAAAAAAATAGGTGGCCTTATTTACTTTATTTTATTTTGTCGTTTTCCTTTTCTTTATTTTCTGTATTCAATAACTAACAAGAAACTAAATATAATAAAATATAAAATAAGAAATTCGAAATTAAAAATTAAAATAATTCGCCTCCATCCATTTTTATAACCAATGAAATAAAAAATAAAAACTAACTATACATACACTAAGCCACAAAAAAAAGAAAAAGAAAACGACAACAACAACAATTACTCCTGACGACGATCATATGTACCGATAGAAAGCGCTTGAGAAGAATATGGCTAAACAAAAACTTTTAAGCGCCATAATATTCAACATGCCAGCCGAAATTAAGAAGACCGCTCGACGAATGGAAAAAATATCCAACAAAATCGGAAAAAAGAAAAACTCTGTCGTGTTCAATCAGATGTCCTTAAATAATGACTTACTGCCAAAATATACAAATATGTATATTAGTAATAGGATAGTTCTAAATTTTTTTCCCCAATTCTCATACAATAACCGAGTCTTTTCTAAATTTCCAATTCCGATACAATTACCTCTTTCGATTCTGATTCTTTTTTTAAATTCCTAAATATAGATTCATCGCTTTTGATGTGAATTACGATAGACCTTTTGTGTAATGTTTGCATATATTTTCGTAAACATAAAAAATACACTTAAGGGAACGTAAAAGATACGAAGGGCGTGCAATAAGTAATGCCCCTGACCCACTTCCAGTTGTCTGAAATTTTGCATGTACAATGGTTATGTGGCAAATTACAGCTCTGAACTAATTGTGGTTTCTGTTTTACAGATGTTTGAACTGAGTCAGGTGTGAAATGGAGCCTGTTGAATGTCGAGCAGTGATCCGGTTTTTGTATTTGAAAGGACGCACACCACAGGAGACTTTTGATGAAATGAAAGAAACTTATGGTGATAATGCCCCATCATATGACATTGTAAAACGCCGGCATCGTGAATTCAAACATGACCGGAAGTCTGTGGAAACAGCTCCCAGACCTGGTCGCCCTCCCTCCTGCTATTGATGAGGTATCTGTCCGTCAAGTTGAGGCTGCCATTTTGGAAGATCGGCGCATTACTATTCGTCAAATAGCCCAAGATGTCAAGATTAGTACAGGGTCAGTGGAAACTATCATTCATGACCATTTGCATATGCATAAGGTGTCTGCCAGATGGATTCCCAGGTTGCTCACACCATTCCAGAAGTGAGAACACGTCGAGTGCTCGAGGATGAATTTGGAGATGTGCCGAGCAGATGAGTCAAAGTTTTTCAAAAGGCTGATTACACAAGATGAAATCATGGGTCCATCACTATGATCCAGAGACCAAAGCCCAGTCAATGCAGTGGAAGCACTTGGACTCACCACCTCCAAAGAAGGCAAGGGTGAAGCCCTCCGCTGGCAAGGTCATGCTCACAGTCTTCTGGGACCAGGACGGAGTAGTGATGACAGATTTCCTGGCAAAGGGTACCACATTTATAGGAGCCTATTATGCTTCACTTTTGAGGAAATTAAGGGAAGCTATCAAAATCAACCTGGGTGTTCTACAAAAACGAGCTCCAGAGCTGCATCAAACGATGGGAGAAATGCATATCTCTGGGTGGTTCCTATGTAGAGAAAGACTAATAACTGTGCCAAGTTTCATTGCTCTACTGCTATGGGAAGTGGGTCAGGTGCGTTACTTATTGCACGCCCATCGGAACGCAAAAATACACTTAGGGTAACGCAAAAATACACCTAGGGTAACGTAAAATACACTTAGGGAACGTAAAAAATACACTTAGGGGAACGTAAAAAATACACTTAGGGAACGTAAAAAATACACTTAGGGAACGTAAAAAATACACTTAGGGGAACGTAAAAATACACTTAGTGTAACTTAAAATACACTTAGGGGAACGTAAAAATTACATTTAGGGTAACTTAAAATACACTTAAAAATACATTTAGGGTAACGTAAAAATTACATTTAGAGGAACGTAAAAATACACTTAGGGGAACGTAAGAAGTACACTTAGAGGAACGTAAAAAATACACTTAGAGGAACGTAAAAAATACACTTAGGGTAACTTAAAATACACTTAAAAATACATTTAGGGTAACGTAAAAAGTACATTTAGAGGAACGTAAAAATATATTTAGAGGAACGTAAAAAATACACTTGGGATAACGTAATAAATACACTTAGGGGAACATAAAAATACAGTTAGGGGAATGTAAAAAATACACTTAGAGTAACGTAAAAAATACACTTAGGGGAACGTAAAAAAATACACTTAGGGGAACGTAAAAAAATACACTTAGAGTAACGTAAAAAATACACTTAGGGGAACGTAAAAAAATACACTTAGAGTAACGTAAAAAGTACACTTAGGGGAACGTAAAAAATACACTTAGAGTAACGTAAAAATACACTTAGGGGAACGTAAAAAATACACTTCGGGAACGCATACTAAACAAGTAGATTTTTCTAAATATTTTTTCTCAAATATCTTCCTTGTCACCGATTTAAAATAGTGAAGCAAATAAAAAGTCAGTTCTTTTATAACAATATATTAATGAAATCATTTTGCGCTTTCTCTTCCAAAGATGCTGATAATTTGCTAATATTAAGTAAGTGTCCGTTTTATTTAGATTCATCAGACTACTGTTCTCATCCTAAGTGTCATTTTCACAACGTTTAGGTCGATGTGACCTCCGACCTTCTTCATGTCGAACTCGGGAATGTGTCTGTTCAACTCGGGAAATCTGGACGGAATTTTGAGCGGAACCTATTATTTACTTCACATGGGATAGCATGCGTTTGTTCCGTCAGCCATGACTGGATAGAGGTCCTAAGTAATTCGCAATAGCATTGTCTTTTTCGGTCGCCCACACTGAGAATTGAACCTTCAACCTTCACATTTACAATTGATTTTTTTTTTCCAAGAACTCTAACCACTGCGCCACAGGTCCATCCGCACACTTCTAGTTCTCTTTGGAGGCCTTGAACTTATTTTTATGAAGGTTATATCGACCGTAACGTTGTGAAAATGATACTCAAGATGAGAACAGTAGTCCGACGATTAATCCAAATAATACGAGATTAACCGTCATTTTCAAAATTCAGAAACGTATTTACTTAATACGTTTCTGAATTTTGAAAATGACGGTTAATCTCGTATTATTTGGATTAATAATAATAATGATAATTTTCAAAACTCCATGAAAGATATTTGAAATGTGTTATATGAAATACATTTAATTACAAACATGTTTTTATTAATTTGTGTTTCATATTTGAACTTATATTTTAATGTATATTTCTAAACAAGAGATATATTTTTTTACCATGTAAGGCTATATACTATACTAGGTATTATTACTATGTAAGGCTATATACTATACTAGGTATTATTATTTTTGTGGGTTAATACCCTCCGCTAAAGCATTCCTCCAAATTAAAATAAGATTCTCTTCTTTTAGGAGATTATGTATTTAAAACTCCGAAAACTTGGCGAAAAGACAAAAAACAAAAACGATCAATTATTTAAGAATTTAGTTTTGGAGACCAGTTTCATACATTAAATTGATGTAAAATGAGTTTCCGTTTCCGAGATATTCTAGCATTTTAGGACAGTTAACCAAATATTTTTATTTTCTCTTGGATTGCCACGACTAACAGGGTGATGAAAGTTTCCGGTCACGGTTATGGTCTTTGGTGTGGTTTTAAGTGATGGCCACATCATGCCACATGTTCGAAGTTGGCTTGAAAGTCAACACCAAAGTGTATTTCGATGTGGTGATTCCCTGGTGCTGGGTGTGGCAACAGGACTCGGCGCTGGCCCAGAAGTCCAAAAAGACTCAGACTTGACTTCAGAAAGAGTGCAATAACTTTGTAGTAATTTTAATTGTAATATTTTTCCGAATTCCGATACAATTACCGATTTCGTACTATCTATCTATCTATCTATCTATCTATCTATCTATCTATCTATCTATCTATCTATCTATTTATCTATCTGTTCAGATTCCTTACCCGGACCAATGTGACCCCTCTCTCTCTCTTTTAAATTTAAAATCAATAAATATTTATTATTTTTTCATGACTACCAGCTATACTATTTTAAACAAAATCAAACAAAACAAAAAAATAGTTAAAAGAATCGTTTTCGACATCGGAAATAGGGAAGATGTTTTCTGATTTCGATTCCGATTTCGATTAATGTTCCCAACTCTAGTAAAAGCATAAACATTATTTTGTAGAAGGAACGTGCAGAATAGTTAACTATGTATCCATGTCCTAATTCTTTTCATGCTAAGAATGGTTTTCTAAATCATAAATATATTATATTACTTGTTTTGATCGGACTATTGTTCTCATCTTCAGTGTTATTTGTGCAAAATTACGAAAACATCTACGGTGCCAGTAATTTTTCTCATTTCTTTTCCAAACGACAACCGAATAACCTGATGACGGTCGAAGTACAATCCGACCGAAACGTTTCACAAATGACACTAAAATGATAACAATATGCCGATCAATACAAGTTATATAAACAATCAGCCCTCATCTAAAAATCCAGAACTTTAATAAATATTAGTGATGGGACGATTCCAATATTTTTCCCGATTCCGATACAATTACGGATTCCGTTAAAATTCTCGATTCCGCTACAATTACCGATTCCGATTCCAATTCTTTATAAACCTCTAATTATTTAACTACAAGATTGTTATTTTCCCCGATTTTCGTAAAAACACATGTTAAATGTGCAGATATTTTCCTAAACGTCAACATACATTTGTGGAGGATGATCTATCGATTTTAGCTTTCTTTATATAGGCAACACTACTTATCAAGGCGCAGAGATTACTTGAGGATAAGGGTTAAAGAGTGTACAGTAGTCAATTGGACAATATAGTAATCTTTGGTAATGGAAATTCGGTAAATTTGTTAACTTAAGTGGAACGGCTCATCAAGAATTTGTTTACGTTGGACTTGAAGACAATCAGAATGTAGTCAGCTGGAAAGCAGGAAAACGGAAGACAGTTCCACCGGCGTGCACTTCTGGAATCTACGTTTAGATTTAGCCACAGATAAAGAGTGCGAGGAAATTATTGATATTGTTTTCAGCTAGACGAGTGTTTCTTGTGAAAGTTTGGCGAGGGGGGACCATACCAGCAAACAAAATCAAATAAAAAAGATAATAAAAAGAATCGTTTTGGCATCGGAAAATAGGCACTAATTTTTCCGATTCCGATACTATCAAATCTTCCAATATTTTTGATTCCCGATTCCGATTACTCTTCCCAACACTAATAAATATATTATTTAGAAAACCGTTCTTAAAACAGGGAGGAGGCTTTATAAAGTATTTCTTCTTACATCATCTGGATATGACCTTAAACTATATCCAGTGGTGAAGCTCCATCTTGCAGGCTTTGGAGAGTGTGGAGCCACCCTTTAATTGCCATTACTCCCAGGTCCACTCTGACCAGGAGTGGTAGTACCTGTTAGGGTCCCACCTATGGGTTAAATAGAAACCGACTTGAAAACAATAAATATATTCTATTAAAAAATCTTTCTTCAAAATCTTTGGATTCGGCATTAAATAACCTGAAAAGGGTTGATATGTCGTAAAACAAAAACAACCAACCAATCAAGTTAGATCATCTTATTTTGCATATCAATTGTCAGTTTATTTTCAAATTGTCTTTGGTCAGTGGATGACGAACTAATGCAAACCACTTATTTATATGTGCGAACAAAAAAAAAAAAATGGCGGCGAAATGACCCTCTAAATATGTTAAGATTGGAAAATGAGTTAAAACTAAAAAAATTTACAAAATACTGTTAGAAACCCACTCAATATATGTTTCCGTGACAAATTCGAAAAGTAGTATTTGAACAGCTTGTGTCCTAGAGGAAGAACACTCTGGTTAAACAAAACTTGCCTGGACAGCCCTGTCAGCATTTTCTCTTAGGGGGGGGAGAAAGTAAAGCGTGGGAGCGGGGACCACCTAGAACTGCACAGGATAACACCCCAGACAAACAGAGAACAGGGCACACCAATATGCTTGATTACCCGTCGAATTTGGGTTTGAAATAACCACTCCAAAGGGTGAGACAGATAGATAGATAGATAGATGGATAGATAGATAGAAAGGTGTGTGTGTGTGTGTGTGTGTGAGAGAGAAGAGAGAGAGAAGAGAGAGAGAGAGAGAGCATTCGTGTGTGAGAAAGAAAGACACAGATAGAGATATACAGTATACGAGAGAAAACCGAGAGAGAAAAAGGAGAGGAAGAAAAACAATGTATCTGAGAAACCGAGAGAAAGAGAAAGAGAGCGTGTGAGAGCAAGTGTGTGTATTGGGAGAGAAAGGGGCAGAGGGCTCTCACATTTGTTAAAAGGGCTCTGTTTTGGGCGTTTATGACGAAGAGAAAATAAAGGGTAGCCATTCTTTCCCGCATCGTGGTCGTCATCCGTGGGTAAGAGAAATTACAACTTTAAAACACACATATACACACAGCCACACCCCTCTCAGACCGGCCAGCCGAAGAGAGGCGGGCGCTAGAAACAGGTCGACATACTACCAAGGTCATTTAAACCTAGACTGCTCGGGTCAGGCTAAACTATTTGCAACGAGACGCCAGTCGGTCAATAACTGCCAACTAGTAACAAAAGCAATTCCTGTTTGAGATCTCATTAGGAGCAGCAGCACTGGTAGCAGTAGTAGCTGTAAAGTGGCAGCAGCAGCAGCAGCAGCAGGCAGCAACAGGACGATGGGCGAGGCGGAAATGGCTGCGATGACGAGGAAGGGGATTAATGTAACGACGTCGTGCGTAATAGTGGTGTCAGTAGTAATCGAGTACGTGAATTCGTGGCGGGAAGGGAGTCATAGTTGTAACCGCCATCTTGGCCGGTCTGAAAAACCTGGCGACCTGCTCTATTATCGGCATCGGCGCCTTAATCGCCGACTGATAAATATAGATAAGTTGGTACATATACATACATATTTACTTACATAAGACTGTTGTATTTCTTTTTTTTTTCTTCTGTTTTACGCCATATCAACCATGTTCACATTATTTAATACCGAACCCGCAATTACCTATTGTAGATGAATCATTGAAACGCAAATTGAGATTCACCCCATATTCAGGATCAGTAAGGTGTATTCATAGATTTAGCAATACGACTCGGGTCTAGATCGAAGTGAAATATCTGTTCTGCCCTCGTCTGGTAACTGAGAATCCTTCGTTACTGAAGAATTTTTTTAAATTTTTATCCCAGCCCAGAATGTCCTAAACACACACTTTCTCTGTCTGTCTGTCTGTCTGTCTCTCTCTCTCTCTCTCCTCTCTCTCTCTCTCTCTCTCTATATATATATATATATATATATATATATATATATTCTTCAGAAGTTTTGGTTTTGGTTTCGATTCCAGCTGATGCTATATATATATATTTTTTTTTTTTTTTTTGAAATCCTAACTTTATAATAAGAATCGATACAAAATTGACTCTGTAATAATATATACGAAATCTGCATAAATTAAAATATCATATTTAAGCGTATTTTACGATTGGTCTACGCCGGGCGTCTCTGTTAGCTTAGATAATTACATTTGCAGTTTTAACAAAAGAGCTACAATAATATCAGGGCGTCTCCACTTACGCTGATCATCCATAGAATGACAACATCAATATATTACATATGAAAGAGTCCGCTGTTGAATTTTTACAATTCCAGCTTGTCTTTCATAAATAAATTTAAATGAAAATTCATTGGCAGTGAAATAAAAAAAAGAAAAAAAAACAGATTTGTAAGATCCCATACTTACATATTATGAACCCTAGGTCATTAGCGATTAAGTTGGTTAGTGTGAACTTTGACAAGGGCCACATTTAGTTCCTGCCAAGATAATCTAAATCTGCAAACAAAATCGTTTCTAGAGATGGGTGACGTAAAGTTGAGGTTCGACGGCAAAGCCCAAACGACAAACGACAAATAGAAACAAAAACGAAACAAAAAGCAAAAAAACGTCAAACGATGATAAATGACAAATAACGTCACGTATTTTATGCGAGCGAAACTAAGCTTCTCAAATTAGTATCTCTGTGGAAGCCATAGAAACGAGCCCTCGTCAACGATGTAGGAAATTGATAATCTCAGCGAATGTTACTTCGATGTTCGTCTGTCTGCGTCATTCATTTAGTTAAGTTTAAGAAGTGAATAACTGGATACGATAGCAGTTAGTCTCTCTCACTTCTAAGTTCATTCTCTCAAAATAAAACCCTGAAGAAAACTCAACGTCTCCTTGTGTTAGTACAGTCAAGAAAAGAAGCGAAAAGTTATTTACAAATAATCAAATATAAATTTTTTGATATAATAGGAATGTTGGCTTTGTTTTACAATAGACTTTAAAACATTTACTCGGTTCGAAAAACAAGTAGTGTAGAGCGTTACGTGAGAATAAGAAAAAAATGAACACCACGATAGAGTTATATCTTTCGAGTTTCGATAATGATTTTAAAATATATAATAAAAAAATTACTGGTAGAAATCTACCAAATAAAAGTTACAGACCGTGCTGAAATAATAATATTATCTAGAAAGCCACCCTTAACATGAAAAGGAAACTTCTTTGTTAACTATTCTGTACTTTCACCTAACAATTTAATAAATAAATAAACTTGGCAAATTGAAACTCTCGCCCGAAGTTATATTACTGATAAAATTTAATATCAGGAAAAGGATCTGACCAAACGCAGTTTGCTGCTAACTATGAATAGGGTATTGTTCTAGTTTACCAATATTTATAAAATTTACCAACCTTTTCCAAATAATAAACTGTTCCCTGTTTTCCAGTTTGTTAAGAACTGAAAACAAGCTGGTCAATCTCTAAATAAGAGTGGGATTTAAGTAAGAGGAAAACTCAAAGAAATAGATATGGTGTTTGTAGAAGTAGATCAATTGCTACAAATAGAAATATTATTTCAAAAGCCCGAGCTTAAAAAAAAGAAGAGGAAGGAGTGTGCATCTTTGAAGACGACTATTATTGACTAGCTAAGAGACTAACTTACTTATTCAAACCTGTACGCCATTCTCAGGGTTATTTTTAACATCTTATAAAACCAGACTGTTTCCTCATTCTTTAGGGATGTAAAAATCGGTCTTCGACTCCCGAGCATTTTAAGGAGTTCGACTTCGACTCTTTATAACTCCGCAATTTTGACACTGACTAAGGCAGAAATGAACCATTTAGTTTGTTCGAATTACACTCCCGCAAAAGAATAGATACTACACTAGACCACCCTAAATTGAGCACTAAAATGCTAATAGTATAGTATCAGATTCAGACAGACAGATACCAAATCTCCATGGGAATCCGAATATGCAAATGTTACAGTAGCCAATAAAAGTTAATTTTATACCTACCTTCCTCATTTGTTTTAGTTTTAAAGTAGTTTTTATTGCTCTTTATTTAATCTCCAAAATTCAGATTTTCCAAGCGGATTTGAAAAAAAAAAAAAAAAAAAATGGCGGCATCCTCTTTGGAAGAAGCAAACCTCATTCTGAATTCAATGTTTACAGGTGCTTTGAATTTTTTGGTATTGTTTTTATGAGAGTCTTCAGCGTAGTATAAACACTCCAACCTCCCTATGTTCAGAACGGCTTTTAGAATAAATACCCCCAACCTCCCCTTGTAAAGATCGGCTTTCAGAATAAACATCCCCAATCTTCCTATGTTAAGAACGGCTTTAGGAATAAACACTCCTAACATCGAAAGCCGTTCTTAACATAGGGAGTTTGGGATGTTTATAGTACGCTGGGTACTCTCGTAAAAAATACCCCCAAAATTCAAAACGAGGCTTGCCGCCATTTTTTTTAACATCCGCTCGGAAAAACTGAATTTTTGAGATTAAATAAAGAGCAATAAAAACTACTTGAAAACCAAAACAAATGCGCCAGGCAGGTATAAAATTAAATTTTATTGGCTACTGTAACATTTATTTCTTGTATATATTTATTGTTCGTGTAGTTGTTTGTTCACTTCTTTGCTAAATTACCGAGATTTTTAAAGACTCTGTATCGGAATCATCAATTTAGACCAGAATCAGTAATTGTATTGGAATCGGAAAAAAACTTGAAATCCTCCCATCATTAATTGTAACATACTGAACTGGAAGTTATGCGTCTATCCCTTTGCACAAAGACGCGTTTTAGCTGTTCGGTTTCTGGATTTGTTAACGCTTTACAGTCGACTGATTTCTGCACGACTAAATTTACGTTAACTGATTCAGCAATGCTGAAGTCGTTATAGATCTCGAAAGGAATTGGTGGTGCAAGATGAATGTTTTTGCGCGTGCAAATATGCACAGGTGCTTGTATAGATAGTGTTGATTTAGTGCCAAGCAAATGCCAGCGTGTATGCGTAAATAATGTATGGGTTAGCAGGACGCATATCATGTTATTTTTATCTTTCAGCAAAAATATACTTCTTCAGGTCGCATTTTTCATTAGGTTTTGTAGAAGGAGCATATTAAACTATTGTGATTTAATGCACGCATGCATATTATTATTATTATTATTATTATTATTAGGATTATTATTATTAATATTATTATTATTGTTTAAAGATATCACTATGAGTAATTGCTAACTTTTTTTTTTCATTATTAAAATTTTTGAGTGCCACAATGTTTTCTAGAAATACGTCATTTGGGCCAGCAAAGCTGTTTTAGTTACTGAATGTACTATAAACACCCCAACCTCCCATGTTAAGAACGGCTTTCGAGGTTTATTCCAGAAGCCGTTCTTAATATGGAAGGTTAGGGGTGTTTATTTTGAAAGCCGTTCTTAACATGGGGAGATTGGGGGTGTTTATTCTGAAAACCGTTCTTAACATGCGGAGGTTTGAGTGTTTATACTACGCTGTGTACTCTCGTTAAAAAAGGCCAAAATAATGCATGGCATCTGTAAATATAAATATTGAATTCAAAACGAGGCTTGCTTCTTCCAAAGAAGATTCTGGTATTTTTTTTTCAAATCTGCTTGAAAAAAAGAGAATTTTTGAGATTAAATAAAGAGCAATAAAAACTACTTGAAAGCAAAAACCAATGAGCCAGGTAGGTATAAAATTAACTTTTATAGGATACAATAACATTTATTTCTTGTAAAGTTTTCGTATAGTTGTTTTTTGGTTGCTCTGTTAAATCACCAAAAATCTCTAAATATTTAGTTATGGAGTTATTTTTATTGTTTTATTTTCTGATTACCAAGCGTAACAAATGCAGTTGTTTTTTTCGTATAGTTGTTTGTTGGCTTTTCTACGAAATACAAATGTAGTCATGAGGATGATCTATGGATTTTAGTTTCATTAGTAGTTTAAAATCAATGAATATTTATCATTTTGTAATTAGTAAATACAGCACAATCACGTTGAAACACCGTTTCTCCAGATCACCGAAGTCAAGCAAACATGAAAAAAAATTTTTTTCAAGAAAAATGTTCAGATAAATCTTTTTTGAGTTTTTTTGAAAATAACTCTGAAAGAAAACATATTTTTCAGTTTTTTGAGAAAAAAGTATTTTTCAATTTTTAAAGAAAAAAAAATATTTTAAAGATTATAAGGAAAAAATATTTTTCAGTTTTTGAAGAAAAAAAATATTTTTCAGTTTTTGAAGAAAAAAATATTTTTCAGTTTTTGAAGAAAAAAATATTTTTCAGTTTTTAAAGAAAAAATATTTTTCAGCTTTTGAAGAAAAAATATTTTTTCAGTTTTTGAAGAAAATCTTTTTATTCAAAAAGTATATAAAAACATTTGACTTTTCAAGGAACATTGCAAATAATTCATCCTTTCTTAATTATTTTTTTTACTGACAAGAAAACTTGCAAATATTTTTTACGTCGAAAACATGGAAACAACTGAATAAAAATGATTTTATCTTCGAAGACTGTTTGAATTTTTTTAGTAAATTACGACTCCATTTTTTTTTATTTTATATTTCTTAGTCTAATGTATAAAAGCCTACAGGTCTGTCTGTCTGCCTCCATATTTTCAAACTCTATCTTCTCCGAAACTAAAAGTCGCAGAGCGGTGCTAGGAGCCTCAAATGATTGGATTTTTTTACGGAGTTCTTTTATGGGTCTTATAGTTTTAATGAGTCCAAACTGGACCAAAATTGTAAAAAATCGTCATACATTTTGTGCATTCATCTCAGTTTATTTTTAACTAGTTTATATGCGTGTCATGTTGGTACAGTGGTAACGTCACCGGCTTTTAATGCTTCGGTTTCGATTCTTAACTGATGACACCCAATTACTTTTTTTTTAATTTTTGAAATCACGACTCTATAATGTTGGTAACGAAAAGAAGCCGTCAACAAATATTGCTGGGATGGCAGTAAACGTATTAAAGCGTCATTCATATCCTTCTGCAAGGTTCTTACCTATGTTGACCCGAAAACGATCTTTTATAGTAAAAAAACAAGGGAGTTATCTTCCATAATGATAATGCTCGTCCACACACAGCACTATCGACTAAAGAATTCCTAAGATAATTTGGTTAATAAATCTTGACAAATCCTGCATATTCTCCTGATTTAGCCTTCCCAGGTTATCACTGACTAGCGGGGAGGCGGGGAGGGGGGCGTCCGGATCGGACTGTTGTGTGAAACACTCTTCGAAATATCCTAAAAATCTCTCGCAGATCTCCCGAGTCGACCTCAGGGTTCGTCCGTCTGGGTGCTTGACGCTAGCTATATACTTGTCTGAGCCATGCATGGAGACCTTCCTACGTATGTCTGCATCGGAGTTCACGGCTTAATTGGTAACTTTCCTAAGTCTAGCCCTAACTACTTGGCTCTCGTAACGCTCGCTAGCCTCGCATCAAAGGTCCGGCCTAGCTAATTCTTGACCTACAGTATCCCTTCAACCTGTGGCTGTTATTATCTCACAAACGCTGACTTAGTACAGAAATTAAAAACGTTAATTTTCCTCTCATTAATTGACCAGTTAACTATATTATAGTGTATACTAGCAAGGGGGGCGCCCGGCTTTGCCCGGTCATAAAATACGCTTAAATATGATATTTTAATTTGTCCAGATTTCGTATACATTCTTATAGAGTCGTGATTTCAAAAATAAAAAAAAAGTATTTGGGTGCCATCAGCTAGAATCGAGACCGAAAGCAAAATTGTAGCACTCAAAGCTGGTGACGTTACCACTGTAGCAACGTGATACAACAATAAAGTAAGATGAATGCACGAAATATATAACGAGTTTTTTTTCAATTTTTACCTATTTTTGACACCTTAAAAAGTATGTTAACCGGCTAAAGACCCATAAAAGAACGGTCCGTAAAAAAAATCAATCATTTGCAGCCCCTAGCGCCGCTCTGTGACTTTCAGCTTCGGGAGGAATAGAGTTTGAAAATATAGAGACAGATAGACAGACAGACAGACAGACATAGTGAGTTTTATATATTAGATTTCAAGGATTACAAACTATTTAGATAACCTTAGGTTAAACATCACAACAATAGATTAAACATGAGTTAGAGTCGTATTTAACATCAAAACGTAAATAATTTTTAACACGAGGCATTTATTTGGTCGTCAACGGATAGAATCAATTTAAAGAAAACAAATATATTTATTGTTATGAATAAAAAATTTTTTAAAAGCACATTTTTTTTTTAAATTTTAATTTGGCAAAAACTTTTGCACTGAACTAATGTCTAATTGATTGATTTAAACGCTAGACTTAACTAATCTTAATTGAAGTAATGGAAGAATACATAATGTAATTAAATCCTTCTTAAGTAAGAGAAAAATTCAGGTTGTCCTCGACGGTCGTACATCTAAACGATATGACATAAACGCAGGAGTGCCTCAGCGGTCTATCCTTGGGCCCTTATTATTCCTGATATTCATAAATGAACTCCCTGATAAAATTATGTCGGAGATGGGTATATTTGCTGATGACATCACTCTCTATAACAGGCACGAGGGGAAAACAAATGAACACATATCTAAGGAAATGGCAGAAACACTACAGAATGACCTCCAATCTGATAGGTCCTGAACTGTCATCTGGGCTTCAGCCTCTGTCCCATCGACGAAATGATGCATCCCTCTGTCTGTTCTACAAGTACTTTAATGGTGAATGCCCGGACGAACTACAAGCAATTGTACCCCCTCGACGTGAATACCCCCGAAAAACCCGACAAGCAGCTAAATCACACCCCTTCACAGTAGAGATCCCTAGATATAAGAAAGTCTTCTACTCCAATAGTTTCTTCCCTAGAACTACTAGACTTTGGAACTCCCTTCCGGGATTCTGTTTTCCAAACTGTACTGACATGCAGAAGTTCGAGTGTAATCTGAACAGGCATCTTGCTGCTCGTCTCCCTTCGTAGTATATCTGTTACTTATGTCCCCGATAGTAGCCCACTAACTCAAATGGCAATGTGCCTTGTTTGGGGTGAAAATTGAATTAAAATTAAAAAATAAAATAAAAGTAAATATTTATATTTGAAAATTAATTACATATAGTAATCAGGCAAATCTAAGAGTAAAAAATCGGAAAAATATTTATAAATTAAAATAAAATGTATATGTTAATCGAAATGATTGAAGCATAAAAATGCGTTACCTCTCAGAAGAAACACAATGGGAAGTTTAAAATATTAGGTACAGTAGACAAAATAATTTTTTTTTAAATTCTCTAAAGAAAAATAACCAGATTGATCAAAATTATACTCAAACTCACAATCAATTGAAAAATGGAGTTTATATTAAAAAAAACAAATATCCAACACTGGGTTGAGAAATAAACAGAAACAAACCAGTTTCTAGGCAAAAGGTATAATTGAAAAAAAATGATATCAGCATAACATTTATAAAAAATGCGGGAAGGATTTCCACCGAAATATCCATCATATATATATATATATATATATATATATATATATATATATATATATATATATATATATATATATATGAAAAATTTTGTAATATATATAACTCTCATTGTAAAATATATAACTCTCATTGTTGTCGGGTCTCTGCATATGAAACTTTTTTTTAATTTCTTATATATATATATATATATATATATATATATATATATATATATATATATATATATATATAAAATATATATGGCGATTAAGCTACACTGAATATTCCGCGTTTCATCCACTCTAGGACTCCTCAGGCTCATGCGCGAATTCTGTGGTTGTTTATCGTTTTTATATGCTCCTCTTCTATTGAGATTTTAGTTAGCCAATCAGCTTTTTAGTATCCACCGCGCCCTTCCTATCAGCCAATGGGCATGCATTTTATCGGACAAAGGATGAGTTTTAAAACTAGGTTAGTGTTTTTATTGTTAGTTTATATATAAATATATATATATGTGTACATACATATATGCACATATATATACATATATATATACATGCATATATGTGTGATCGTTTATGTATATTCATGTTTATTTAATTTATTTATTTGTTTATTTTCTATTGTTTTTGTTAGTTTTAAAACTATTTTGTATCGCTATCCTAGAGTAAATTTTATCTTGTGAACACAGTTATTTGTTATTTCTCTTCTACAGTTTAATAGATGTTGGGGTTCTTTATATATATATATATATATATATATATATATAAGCAATTAAAACAACAGTTTCATATGCATATACTTTTGTTTTCCTTGCTTATATATATATACATGTATGTATATATCTATATCTATATCTATCTATATAAATATATATATATATATATATATATATATATATATATATATATATATATATATATATATATATATATATAAGCAATGAAAACAAAAGTTTCATATGCAGAGACCCGACAGTTTATTTAGCAACAATGAGAGTTATATATTACACAATTTTTCAATGCAATCGCATGAAATCACACGATTTGGTGTCTTTGTCAATATTTATTTGCGTGTGATAGAAATCAATAAGTTTTGAGTAAAACATTCAAAAAGATAAACATTCAAAAAGATTTAAGGGTTACATCGTCCAAGAATCTAAAATCATTTGTGAAATTTTACTTTCATTACATCAGGGTCAGTAAAAGCAATTATTGAAAATATATTAAAACATACAAAAATATAATTCATTTACTGCTAAATTACTTGTCTTTGTCACATAAAGTAAAAATAAATTTAACGAAAAAGAACACCGTATTAAAAGAAGGATTTAAACATCTAAATGATTATTTTCATTAGCGTTTACAGTTACCAACATCAACAACTAGAGTTTAAAAAAATGCTAAAGCGTTACCAGTTTCTTAAAAGAAAATTATTTGATTACTATTCTTACTTCATATTGTGAAATCGAAAACTCCAAGGCACATATTAACGCTGAGATGTGCCTTGGAGTTTTTGGTTTTGCCTGACTCCAAATTTTCTCAAAGATATATATTCAGAAAGAGAGAGAGAGAGAGAGAGAGAGAGAGAGAGAGAGAGAGAGAGAGAGACAGACAGACAGACAGACAGACAGACAGACAGACGGATTAACGGATAGATAAAGGGAGGGAGTTAGATCAGGTAGATAGAGAAAGAGAGAGATACGCAGATATACAAATAATCTGATATATATATATATATATATATATATATATATATATATATATATATATATATATATATATTTAAAGTGATGGTCGTGTAGTTCCAACGAGAGAAAAAATGTATATTTAAAAGAGTGTAGCCATCAACAATTGTGGGTTTTTTTAAAAAGTTTTCATCATATTTTTATTTTAAAATATTTGTATAACGCGTTTCGAGCTTAGGGTGTGCTCTCTTCAGATGTTTTCGTAAAAAGTTTTTCTTTAAAATGGGAGTTTGTAGAGTTACCTCCGCTGATATTAAATATGTTTTTCAGAGTGATGTGTGGCCTCAGACATTCTGACTCCAACTGTAAGTGTTCAAAGTGTCCGATCAAAGTTATTTTCAAAGAGTGGCTTTTGGTCCATTTGGTGAAGGTTTTTATGGGTTTTTTAGGGTTCTTTTTAAAGACTTTCTTTCCCCATGTATAGCACACACTCACACACAATCACACACGCATACATATACATTCATGTACATGTACACATACACATACACACGCACGCGCACGCAGGCACACACACATACACACACGCACATACATAGAAATATATGTAGGAGCATACATATATACATACCCACCTACACACTCACACACGTACTCGCACACATCCACCGCTAACAATTATTTTGATCTTTTTATTTTTTATATATATATATATATATACTTTTTTTCCCCCAACCAAAACACGCATGTATATATGCGCTTAATCAGTCAGACATACGTACACGCACCCACACACACACAAGTAAGATGGAGAATAGGTAGGAGAAGATATATATACACACACATACACGCACATAACCACATATATGTACACACATACATGTATGTGCATATACACTCACAAACATCCACATACTATGTAGGCACATACACACACACACCCATGCACACACACAGACATATGCAGGGGCTCACACATACACGTATATCCATATCCACACGAACACATTTACCCACTCATACATGTGCATACATATGTATACATATATACACACATACATACGGATGTGTATACATTCATCCACCCTTATATATATATGGGCACATGCACTCACAATCACACATACACATACATATTCATACATCCCACCTTATGTATATATTGGTTGAAGTTTCCTTTCTAATTCAAGCACATATGCATACATGGATCCGGTCACCCAAACATAAGTGCACGTATACACACAAACAAGATGTAGCATAGATAACAGATGATATATACATATACACACACGCACACACAATCATATGTGCACCCCCCCACACACACACATATATACACACGCACACACGCGCGTACATACACATACATACGTATAATTTCTAATTGTTTGTTTAGTTTAGAGAAATGGTACTGTACTGGGTATGGACGCGCGCACCCGTGAAAGTGTGCGTGTGCTATATTGTGCTTTTTTTGTTTCGTGTGTGAGGGTGCACATTTACCCCAGTATGCATGCGTGTAAGTGTATTTTGTGTTTTGCCTATTCATGTGTATAATTATGGAGAGATATTTAAGGCGGGGTTAAACTTTGCTATGAAGTTTTTTTCTTGTGTTAGCAAGTAGAAGTAGTTGTCAGTTTGGAAGATGGGCATTATCTCGAATCTGCCTCCACTGCATGTGTGTATATGTTGTGATACATGAAGGTGTCTATTTTCCGCGATTTTGATGTTGGATCGGTGTAGGGCTACTCTATTACTAAGGTTTTTTGTAGCGCTTATGTAGGATTTATTGCATGCTGGACATTTTATTACATAGATCACATTTTTTGAGGTGCAATCTAGGTTCTTTTTAATTTTGAATGTTTGTATGGGGTTCGTAAATGTGTTTCCCTCTAATATTATGTTGCAGACTCCACATCGTTGTTTGTTGCATTTTGTGACTCCTTTTGTTGCGTCTTGATTGAGTTTGGATGAGGTAAGAATGCGTTTTAGGTTTTTGGGTTGGCGTTTGCTTTTTATTATTTTTGTTGTTTTAAGGAAGTTGTTTAGTTTGCTGTTTTGGTTAAGTAGGACGAGGTTTTTCGTTATCTCTGTGAAAAGCTCTGGAGTGTTTGTGTTGTGTGTGGAGACGTATGTTAGGATTTGTTCTTTGTTTCGTTCTTTAGGGGTTCTCAAATCTTCTACTGGTATATTTGTCGCAAGTTGGATCCCTTTGTCTATAAGTTGTGATGGGTATTTTCTTTTTCTTAAATTTATTCGTAGTTCCTTGAGTCGGATTTTTCGAAGGTTATTGTCCGTGATTATGGTGCAGATTCTACGCGCTAGGGTGTAGGGAATTGATTTTATGCAGCTTTTAGGGTGGTGACTTTTAAAGTGTAGGTATTGTTGGGTGTCTGTAGGTTTGCGGTAAATGTCTGTGATAATGTTATTGTCTTTAATCTTTATCAGTATGTCTAGGAAAGGTAATTCTGTAGAGCTTTGTTCCATGGTGAATTTAATTTTGGGGTGTAGGTTCTGGAGTATGGTGTGTAAGTCTGTGATGTGCGAGTATGTGTGTGAGTGTGTAGGTGGGTATGTATATATGTATGCTCCTACATATATTTCTATGTATGTGCGTGTGTATGTGTGTGTGCCTGCGTGCGTGTGCGTGTGTGTGTGTACATGTACATGAATGTATATGTATGCGTGTGTGATTGTGTGTGAGTGTGTGCTATACATGGGGAAAGAAAGTCTTTAAAAAGAACCCTATAAAACCCATAAAAACCTTCACCAAATGGACCAAAAGCCACTCTTTGAAAATAACTTTGACCGGACACTTTGAACACTTACAGTTGGAGTCAGAATGTCTGAGGCCACACATCACTCTGAAAAACATATTTAATATCAGCGGAGGTAACTCTACAAACTCCCATTTAAAAGAAAAACTTTTTACGAAACATCTGAAGAGAGCATACCCTAAGCTCGAAACGCGTTATAAAAATATTTTAAAATAAAAATATGATGAAAACCTTAAAAAAAAACCCCACAATTGTTGATGGCTACACTCTTTTAAATATATATATATATAGTATATCGAGCAATTCTTATTTAGGTGGGATAATACAGAATATTACTGTCAGTAATATCTTGTAAATCTCATAATCACAGGTTTCCATACCAGCTGATTGTTGGATAACTTTATTTTGAAGTATATATATATATATATATACACACACACACACACACACACACACACACACACACATATATATATATATATATATATATATATATATATATATATATAGTCATCCACATACAGTACTGTTTCACAGCTCATCAGTGCGGCTAAACAAGCAAATACCTCAAGCCAAGATCGAAATCCGATCGCCCAAACGACAGTCGGAGCTTCTAACCGTTGCGCTATACGGCTGTTGTAATGCTGGCAGTGAATTAACAATATTTTGACATTGTCCAAATACCTAAGGTTAATATGTTTCACGAAGAGAAACGGATAGATTATAGATAAAAAGAAAATAGATAAACAAACAGGCAAATAGATACATAGAAAGATAGAGGAAGGGACATAATGGATAGTTATATAATTGTACAGAAAAAGGAGTATATATATATATATATATATATACATGTGTGTGTAAAGAGAGAGAGAGAGAGAGAGAGAGAGAGAGAGAGAGAGAGAGAGAGAGAGAAAGAAGGAAATGGTTACATAGAAAGCTGGGTAGATAAATAAATAGATAAAAGGAGGGAGGTAGATCAGATATATAGAGAAAGAGAGAGAGAGAGAGAGAGAGACTAGAGATATAGACAGGCAGATATACAAAAAATCTGATAGATAATAGATAAACAGGTTATATATATATATATATATATATAAGTAGAGAGAGTGAGTAGGAGAGAGAGAGAGAGAAAGAGAGAGAGAGAGAGAGAGAGAGAGAGAGAGGAGGGAGGAAAGGTCCATGTCAAATTTGACATTTAAAAATTAAAAATAATGTAGGAAACGCGCAAGGACGAATGTTTAAGTTAAAAGGAAAAATGAATAACTGAATAAATAATTAACTATATTAAAAAAAAAAACAAGATTTAAAAAGTGATCTTTCTTCTTTTTTGCACTCTTCCCCTCGACACATTTCATGATTTTCATTTCGTGTGCATATTTCTAATGTTTATTTGATTTTTTTTATTGTTTTTTTTTTGGGGGGGGGGGTGGTGGTGGTAGGGGGGAGTTAGAAAGGAAACGTTCTATAATTTTATCGTCATTTTTTACGCATGCGCAGCCATTGTGGGTCTCTTTCTAATTTTTCTTCATGTCATGCCTCAAATGTGACAAAGTCGATACATTCACGTTACCTCTGTCGAACAGAAGTTATTTTGAAGCATTCAATGTCACTCAACTGACTCACATGTATTAAAGAATATCTCCGTATTGCACATCGAGAATGAATATATATATATATATATATATATATATATATATATATACCCCACTCTCTCACACACACACACACACACACACACACACACACACACACACACACACACACACACACACATATATATATATATATATATATATATATAACACGGTGTATAAAGGAAAATCCACTTAATTTGTGTTCCCTTTTGAAAATTAAATATGGTTTTAACTCTTCTTAAACTATTTTTAACATGTTTAATAATTCTTTGTTCTTATATATATATATATATATATATATATATATATATATATGCAAAATCAAGACAAGAAATTATAAAATAAGAAAATCACCTAGTGCATTTCATTATGTGTTACAATTATGTCTTAACTATTTGCACACATGTAATCATTATATTATTTAACAATATTCCAAAAAAATAGCTACTCTTCAGACATTAAAATACATTTGTCATATATATATATTTATATATATATATATATATATATATATATATATATATATATATATATATGAATATACATTCATAATCCCTATTGTAAGGGAACGAACAGTTTGGACTGAACTCTTGATCCCCATATTTTTGGAATATTTTAAAATGATATCATGTTTAAATTTGTTCAAATGGTTACGAAACAATTGTAACACACAAAGCAATACACCATATAATGTTCCTATTTTATATTTTGCTATCTTGACTTTTTTTGCAAAACTATTATACGTATGCTTGATTATGAAAACCGATAATCATGAAGCTTAATTAATAGAGTCAATAATTATTGATTTTGATTTTACTGGCATATGGATATTATCGAATTTTAATATTTAAAAAAATCGGCAATATATATATATATATATATATATATATATATATATATATATATAATATGGTTGTATATCGTGTCCTAGTAGTAAATACAATGAAACACGAAAGAGGTCTCAATGGAGGACAGAGCTGGTATATAGTACGTTTATTATATAAAATATTATTGGTCATTGGTTATATATGGCATATATGTTTCAGTGGAGTTCTAATTCAAGGAGACCACTTCGTCAGACCAAAAACAGAGCGATATTGAAAAGGGAGTAAAAATTACATTTGTTTTTCTAATGAGATATTTGGTTGTGCTTTACGCCTTGGAAGAAAGTGGGACGTATACTTTGTGAACGTGAGCAGTAGGAGTTTACAGGGAGGTGTGGTAAAGGAAGGGAGTAGAGGTGGGGTGACAAAAGAGGTGGAAGTACGATCTCATATGGTCAAACTGTAGCAGCGAGGAGGTATTGGTATTATTTTAACTTGGTGGTCGTTTATTTGTCTAACTTTTCGCTTTGATTTGAAGTAATATTATACCCTCATCGCTGTTAACTTCTTTATCTTTAGTTTGTATGGTTGTTCTTTTTCTTTTCTGTCGGCGACTACATTATCCATCTATTTTATTGTAAAGTTCTCTTTATTCTTTTTATTCCTCACTTTTCTATTCATTCAGTTCATTTATTAAGGTCCTGGATATGACTTTAAACTATATCCAATGGTGAGGCCCCAGCTTGCGAGCTTTGGGGAGTGTGGAGCCACCCTTTAATTTTCATTGCTCCCAGGTCCACTCTGACCCGGAGTGGTAGTACCTGTTAGGGTCCCAACTAGAAACCGACTTAAAAACAACAAATATATTCTATCAAAAAGTCTTTCTTCAAAATCTTTGGATTCGGCATTAAATAACCCGAAAAGGGTTGATGTGCCGTAAAACAAAAACAACCAAGCAATCATTTATTAAATTATGATATTGATAGTAAGGGGTTATGATTTGTAATATTACTTGTATGAGGGGATCGCTATTTTTACATCTTATTTAAAGTGTAGCCTCCAAAGTGTTTGCAGTTTATAGCTCATTCTACTTTTTCATTTAGTAATTTTTCACGGTCCTTAAAATTAATAATCTCATGTTTCTCCGCTAAACATGGGTAACAGAGTGAAGTTAATGAACTACATGTTTCAGCTTTCCTAAGTATTTTCTATTAGACTAAAGGTGTTTTGCTCGCCTCGATTAACTTCCAGTAGTGTAGCGAGAGTTAGGTGTCCGTAGCATATGCGTTGTCATTCTTTGATAGTGTATATGACCGTAGTATCTGTTTTTAAAGGTCATTGAGGTGCTGCCTATGTTTCTATTTCTGGATTTTTTTTTTTTGCATATTTTAGCCTGATATACTAACGAAGATATGAGGCAATTATTGCTTAATGGGCATTCAGTTGGTCTTTCGCAATTGCAAGTCTTTCTCGTATCATTATTATTAGTGTCCGTAGCATGATTATTTCTTCTTAATATTTTATTATTGTACTTTTTTATTATTCTTTCTAGGTTTTCAGTACAGATGTAGCTAAGTTTTAGGGTGTTTTTGTTAAAAATTTCATGTAGTTTTCTGCCTGTTGGAATGCATTTATCTCATGATCATGCAGTCCGTCAGCCTTGAAGATGACTAGTGGGGGGGGGTCTTAGTGCTTTATCATTCGGCACAGCACGTTCCACCTTGGCTCCTAACTTGCTTGCCAAGTTAAGGTGTAGTATCTGTTGCGCATAAGATAAACACCCTCTGAAACCCCAATGTTCATGTCCAGTGGAGCGAACCCGCGACGACTGGCAGCAGAGGAGGCCACAGCTTCTGGCCGAAAGTAATCTCAGTGAGGTAGACTGTCGCCCTATCGTGTCCGCTACTACGCCTTTTCTTTCTTGATGAGGTTTCATAGCCTTTTAAGGAAAACTGTTCCCATCTCTTAGCCTTTTGCTGTGACAAGACCCACAAGACAGTGGTGTTTGGGGTTGGTTCCCCTAGTCTTCGCCCAACCAAGGGCACCCACAAGACAGTTGGGTAGGGGTTAGTAGTGTGCCAGGGCGTGTCCACACATCGGTGAGCCATAACGCACTATATCTGGGGTCCCCTATTACTCCGAGATCTCCTACAGGTTAAGCCTGGGGCCGCAAGGCACACAGTTACCAAGGGTGGCCAACATGGAGGCACTGTAGGAGTCTTATGTACTTATGTATAACTGCTCCCTTTTCACCGTGAGGTTAGCCAGCGGTGTTAGCTGGACACGAGAAGGAATGCAAGCATGAACTTAACACTAGACGCATGAAACACACTAGACGCATCACATCCCTTGTCGGATTAAGAATCCAAACACACACACACACACACACACACGCACGCACACACACACACACACACACACACACACACACACACACACACACACACAATGTGTTTATCTATAAGATGTAGGAACCTATTTCCAAGTTTGTTTTTACCATTAGGCTCAAGGGAGAGGGCGAACCACATTATTTTTCCACCTCGATTATTAGATCTAGTCGTCTATATATTGTTTCTATTGTATTTAATGCAAGCATATTTTATCCGCTATTTTTTTTATTGCATAGTTATAAATATTTTGTATCTATTGAATATTTTTAGAGGAGTTCTTATTTATTATACGTTCAATATATTAAGTTATTGATTGCAGGTGGGCGATTGGAACGTGGGTGGATATATGTAGGGTTTGCATTCTTTTAATGTATGGTTTGTACGTATTGGTAACTAAATCAAAGATGACATCCAGAAAGCTGACTTGTGTAATATTGCTGGTAATTTCCACCTTAAGGACCATATTTTTTATAACCTTATGCATTTTTCTTCTAAGTTCATCATATTGTATGCTTGTGGCGTCCTTAAATATCATCAGGGCGTCGACCCTGTATAAACCTATATTTTCGATTCTTATGTCACCATTTAGGTGATGTTATGCAATATGAATAATCCAACTGTAGATTCTGCCGAGTCCACGGAGCCCATGGCTAAGTCAAAGAAGCTATTTCGGCTATTTTTGTTCACTGCTCACCGTTACTAATAAGTACCGTAGTACGGCTCCTCATTGCTATATCGAAATCACTCTCTGCGATACAAGTGGAGTTTTGGGCAAACTCAATTGCTTTCATGGAGAGCTCCTTCGTGATCGACGGGTAGTAGTCCATAATTTTGAATTGTACGAAGGCACATTTTTTCTTGTCAGTAATATTGGTGAACCATTTAATCGATTCCAAGGTATTAATCCATGGAAGTTGCATTTTGCCTTAATTTTGAGGTACTTTTTTTCAGAATTTTCTTGTTGATTTTCCTAATTTCCGGTCTAGTAAGGTTAATTAAACTTGTTGCTGTTTTTTTTTTTTTGAAGTCGGGTTTGTGATCTTTGGGTAGAGTGTATGCTTCATTTTCTTTAAGTTTACTAACTCTGTAGATCCTCCGTAATTTTCCTGCTTTCATTGTTGATGACTTCTACTAGAGTGATGTTGTTAGGCTTTTCTTAATTTTTTGTTAAGTCTCTTATCATTAGGTCTCTGTATTGTTGTTAGTTTAGGTTATAGAAATGATGTATTTTATCACATTTTACGAGAAGGTTATTTGATTTCTGGATATTTTTTAACAATATTATCGATTATTCTTGAGAGACGTTTCAACGTGGGTCCTTTCCATGTTTGTGTTTAATAAGACAGATTTAAGAGTGCGCAACAGCGTGGAGCTGTATATATATATATATATATATATATATATATATATATATATACATATATGTATATATATATACATATATGTATATATATATATGTTTGTTTGTTTGTGTGTGTGTGTGTGTGTATAATCGTTGTATAGATTGGTTTCCAATGAAACCTGCGATCCTCTCATACCAGTAATACTACAAATCATAGCACCTTACTACCAATATCTTAATTTAATAAACGAACAAAGGGAAGGTTCGAAAGGGTACAATGTAGTCCTGATACACCGCAAATTAATAACTATACTTACTAAAAAACCGACGCACCTTTAATTAATTAATAACTACAACCATCGAAAAAGTTAAATTAAAGAAGGGACCATTCACTCGTCACCCGTCAACACCATCTCAAACGCTACCGTTTAATATTAAGCAAAACGAACAGAAACACTATATGCCACCAAATGAATAAAGATGAGTGCACTTTGCACACTTACAAATTAAACGATTTACTAAAATGATATAAGAGTCTAGCACACTGTAATTGAAATGTTGATATATACCTACGGGAAGTATTATCATAAAGCAACGTTGTATAAGGAAACCAATCCCATAATTAATCCCAAACGATAACTAAGTACTCTAAGTAGATGGCTTTGGGAACGGAATACTCCACCAATATAGACAAATATATGCTATTATATATCTGTTTGCATGTATATGGCCTGGAAAACCTATTTCTATAACGAAGTACATAAACTTATTACCTATCCATATAAACCTATAAAATATATTTATACCCTAGTATTAAGGAAAAAATAAGCAACCCAAATGAAAACATTACAACCATCAATATTAAGTTTATATATGAAATTAAGTTTATATATAGATATGAAAACCGTTGCCGCTGTAATTACTTCAGACGCCGTGGTAGAGTGGAAAATATAACTCAAAGTATACTTCCCTTATTTAAATCATATAAATAGGCGTTTATATTTATTTATTTACTCGCTTAAAACACACACACACACACACACACACACACACACACACACACACACACACACACACACATATATATATATATATATATATATATATATATATATATATAATTCCAGGTTAATATTTTACAAAGATAAAATAACCAATAAAATTTTAACAAAGTTACTACAAGAGTGCTCAATACCAAAGAAGGGCAATATATATCTTACTTGTTTTACATAATCATTAATATATTGCTATATGTTTATGAGCATGTTTCGGTCTGCCACTTATAAGTAAGTAGAGTCTTCTTTAGGCGATGTTGCTCATACAAAGGTTTAATCCGTCTACTTAGATTCCGTTGGAATATTCCATTTTACTCTATGCTCATAAATAAAACTTTTATTCATTCGAAGTGTGAGTACATTTTTGTGATAACATTTAGTAACCTCTTTACGTTCAAGTGAGAATATACCTTGCTTGGGTGTGAATTCCAGTAAAAAAAAAAACTGTTAAAACATACTCTCAAAACCAGTTATTTTAAATTCCAAATACAAAGAAAAACAGTGTCATTCGCTCTGCTGTTTAATGTCTTCCAACTTCAAAAACACAACTCTCTGCCCACAAGTCTCGTTACTTCTGTCACTAAATCCTAAGTCACCAAGTCTCAATACAAGTCAGCAATCAGTAGCATCTCATTTACATAAAGTGATCAGTTGGATTAACATAACACCAGGAAAGCAACCATTTTTTTCTTTTCCTTTCTATTTGTGTGTAGAGGACCGCACAAGAAACAGGTGTGTACTGATTTTTTTAATGCTTTTTAATTACGTATACAGCAACACTTCAAAGGCCACTAACGATCAAGATCACTTTGATCTCTCTCCTCCTACCTTAAGTACGTTACCAATGGGACAATAGGTGGTGAGTTTATATCATTGCATCTAAAACCAAACTTCTATCTTTCCACTATCAACGCTTTGATACCCAACTGGACCCAATTGATATAAATGGCTCTAATCTCAAAGAAACGCACTAATTCGACAAACTTCAGGGGCTGACCTTCATCATTGACCTGATATGGAAGACTTACATCAAATCTGTTACAAAGGTCACTGGAAAAATGGTCGAGTCATTCTACCACTCCGGAAGGTATCTCACTCCCGACGGAATTCTTTACCTGTATAAGAGCCAAATACGCCTTAGAATGAAATACAGTTGCTACATCCGGGGAGGAGCTGCCCATAGCTCCTATCCTGCCTTGACAGAGTTCAGATCAGCTTCAAAACTTTGTAGACGATGCTCTTTTCTCTTCCCTGCAACTTCTTTCTCACAAAAGGGACATTGCGAGCCTGCCTCTGCTCTATCGTTATTTTTACGGCAAGTGCTCGCCTGAGCCCCATTCAATTGTCCCTCGCTAAACTTTAACAAAAGGCACTCACTAAGCTACAACCACTACTAACAAGTTCCCCCTACTCAGTGCTTAAGTTTAAATGCAAATTCCATGAAAACGCTTCTTTCCTAGAACCGTCCATCTGTGAAACCTTGTTCCACTGGTCTGTTTCGCAGCTCACTACAACATGGTCGTCTTTAAGTCTAAGGCAAGCAAATTCTTGCTATCCCGACCGCTTTATTCTGCTCAATGCAGTGATCACTGAGCTGTTGTGTTACTGATCACCTTCCACTAATAAACTCTTGTCCTCGAGTGGCCTCCGAGCCTTGATAAGTGGTGACTCCCTTGCAAAATAAATAATAATTTTCCTTGATTGACACCGATTCACAATTTTAGATTCAAGACACGGCGGCATTGATGAAATTAATACGTTCTATTTATCGAGAAGTTATAATTCAGTTTATGTTGTGGTCATTCCCCACTGAAAGACGTTTACGTAGACGATTGTTATCCATTCCAAGTAAGCGTTAACCCATTTTCAATAAGGTTTGAAAGTTAACGCTGGCGGTGTTGAACCCTCGAAGCTGCCGATTGTACATGACTGACTATACAAGATTCGCCTAAGGCATTTTGATTCAATTTTTCCATAACTTTAACGTGTATCTTCCATTGCATCCGTGAAATTAAGGAACCAATTTCATTCAAACATCGCAGGTGCAGATATGTAATGAGTCTTTTTGCTATGATATAAGCGTACTATCTGTTTGTTTTCGGTTGGGAAAATACCGGGCGGTCTGTATTGCTTGGTGTATTCGGATTACGGTTCTCACCTTGGGTGTTATTCTTACCATGTTTCAGCCGATGCAATTTCTGACTTTCTTCAAGTAGGTCTATCGAATTCTAGGACTTTTATGTCGAACTCAGGAATCTGTATGGAATTTCGATTGGAACCCTTAAATTAATCTCAGGGGGTGTTAGCTTGCTCCCGTGCTGTTAGCGATGACCTGTTAGAAATCTAAAGTAGTTTTATGTAAGTGCTAAGTAATAAACAGTTTTAAATGGCAGTCTTCTGTAGGTTGAAAATTGAAGGTTGTGAGTTGAAGGTTCTGAGAATACAACTGCCAATTAATTAAGACTGTTGCTCACTTATGAGTCACAGATCGAGAGCAAGTTACGCTTGTAGATTAAATAAACAGCTCCGTTCAAAATTCTGTATAGACTCCAGGATTTGACAAGACACATATGAAGAAGTTGGAGGTTACATCGACGAAAACGTAGTCAAAATCTTGTCCAAAAAATGATAAATGTAGTTACGATGAAGAGCAGCAGCGACACTTTGAAGGCAGTACTTCCTGTCTACTCTAACTGAACATATTGTTTGTTCAAGGGAGATAACTCACTAGCTCTATAAGGGTTAGATAGAAAATGACATTTCAAATGAAATAATATAAATTGTTTCGAATAATACAAATTATCAATAACTAGAGGGCGCGGTTGCCCGGTCCTAAAATAGGCTTAAATATGATATATTTATTTATCCAGATTTCGTATATATTCTTATAGAGCTGTGATTTCAAAAGCAAAAAGAAAAAAAAAACGTATTTGGGTACCATCAGCTAGAATCGAAACTGGAAGCAAAACTGTAGTATTCAAAGCTTGTGACGTTACTACGGTACTAACGTGCACGTATATCAGATGATTTAAAATAAACTAAGATGAATGTACAAAATATGTGGAGATTTTATTCAATGTTGACCCCTTTTTTAACCTTTTGAGGACAGCTGGTGATGAGAATGATCAGGTATTCGATGCCGCGTTAGGTTCCTAAATTTTGTTCTCTCCTCTCTGCCTCGCTTCCGAAAGGCTAACTCTCCTCCTCTGACTGTTCTGAATTCAACTCTGAACTCTTCTCAATTGTCTCTTCGAACCTTAACTTAACTGAATATATTGAATCTATATTTCTTTGTGACATCAGAACGTGCTCAAACATGTGTCGTGTTACTCAGGTCTGATTAGATCCCTTTTCCACCGCAAATAAAATAAAATAAACAAAAAATGAAACATGTGAAATAAACGGTGTTTATTTACACGAAAATAACAAGTAACAAGCGAATCATCTGTTAGTGTCCAACATTTTAGTGTCTAGGTAGACAGTTCTTGCAAATATGGAAGTTATTGAGGCTGTTCGTTGTTTGGATAAGAAAAAAGGAAAGAGTGTCCTTTGTTTTCTCAGCGAGAAAACAGGCTTAATTTTTGTGTGTTTGCATGTGGATAATCGTGTTTTGTCATGCTGGCGGGAAAATACGTAGCAACGGAGTCGTTGATGTGAATAGAGAAGTGAGCGGTGAGTGGTGAACGCAGAATGCGAATTGCCGAGTGAGAATGAGTGAGTGAATTCGTTTAAATATTTGTCAATCACCTCCCAGGCGATGTGAAAAAAAAAAAAAAAAAGGTTTTGAAAATTGAATCTTTCTCTGTGCGTTGATTGGCCGAGAAGTGCATTCATTTATCACGTGGTATGCTTTCAACTACACCCACCGAACAAAACGCATTTTAAGTTTTATTCCTCGCAAAATTTGCGTGGGCGTACTTTTTTTTTTTTTTTTTTTTTAAATCTTTGCGCCTCTGAAATTTATCTTTTTTTTTGTTTGCGCGCATAATTGGGTTTTTATTTATTTATTTGTTATTTTAGAAACAAGAAGTTAATGCATTTTTAGGTGTGTTTACCCGCAAACATGTGAATGTCTTTTATTCACATGGTTTTACATATTACGTATGTCTCCAACACGTTTTTGGCAACAGAATGACATTTCTTAATTTACATTGTCCGATTCTACCTTTTTGACCTAATTAGTTGTATATATTATTTCTAATATAATGTACAATTTCGCCACATTCCTAGAATTGCATCTAAATAGCAATATGTATTCTTTTCAACTTTTTATCACTACGTTTGATTCTAACATTCTCCTTTAATGAATATTATTTTCAATCCTTTTTACTTCGTTTCTCTAATTACCGGGATCTGTCTCATTCCATATTAAACACTTCGGGTCTTGATAAACGGTAACAGATTAGTAAAAAAAAAAATATAATAGGAGACACCATTACGCAAATCTAGTTAAAAAAAAAACCCTAGTTCAGCAAAGCAATAGTTAAAGTGTTCTTTCATTTCTTTTTTTTTTTACGGAAATTACCATTTTCTTTCTTTCTTTTTTTTTTTACTTTTTTGGTGGATGACAAACGAAGACAAAGGCTTACTTATAACATGAAGACGTTTATTCCAGCTGGATGAGAATGGTCAGGTATTTGATGCCTTGCAGAATTACTGCATTATCCTATCTCCCTTTCTGCACCGCTTCCGAAAGGGGCTTCGACTAACACTCTGACTCTCTTCTCTCTCTGACTGACTCTTACTTTTTTGTACATAGGCATCACCACTTATCAAGGCCTTGAGGCCGCTCGAAGATAAGGGTTAAAGAGTGTGCAGTAGAAATTGGACAATATAGTAACCGTTAGTAATGGAAATTTGGTAAATTTGTTAACTTATATGGAACGGCTCATCAATAAGTTGTTTACGTTAGACTTGAAGACAACCAGCTGGAAAGCAAGAAAACGGAAGATAATTCCATAGGCGTGCAGTTCTAAGAAAGAAGCTTTGCCATGGAATCTACGTTTAGGTTTAGGTACAGATAAAGAGTGGGAGAAACTATCGATAGTGATTTCTGTTAGACGGGTGTTTCTTGTGAAAGTTTGGCGAGAGGAGACCATAGATTGGAGCTCAGCCGAGCACTTGTCATGAAAATAAGGATAAAGCAGAGACAAACACGCAAAATCTCTTCTGTGAGAAAGAGGTTGCAGGGAAGAGAAAAGTACATCCCCTACGAGGCTACGAAGTCTATTTTGAACTCTATCAAGGCAGGACAAGTCCTTTCTAGCAGCTCCTGCATAGATGTGGCAAAATTATTCCATCCTTGGACGTACCTGACTCTTATATAGATAGAGAATTGCATCAGCAGTGAGGTATCTACTGGATCTATAGAAAGATCCCTCCATTTTTCCAGCGGCCTTGGCAACAGATTTGATGTAAGTGTTCCACTTAAGATCAGGAGAAAAAGTCAAGCCCAGAAGCTTGTCAAAACATGAGGCCTCCCCAAGACGAGAGCCATTCATTTCAATTGATGCCAGATGGGGATCAGAGCGTTGATGATATAAAGATAAAAGCTTGGAATATATTGTTATCTATCTTTCTTTGTGACGTCAGAATGTGCTGAGACATGTGAATGTTTCCTCACGCGGATTTACATATTAACTATCTCTCCAACACGCTTTTGGCATCACAAAAATTCCTTAATTTAAATTGTCCGATTCTACTTGCTCTGACCCAATTACTTGTATAGTTATTTCTAATATAATGGACAATGCTCCATATTCCTATCATCGTATCTTAATTGCAATATGTCTTTTTTTTAAATTTTGATTACTGGGTTCGATTCTAGCCTTTTCTTTTAATAAATATTATTTTCAATCCTATTTACTTTGTTTCTCTAATTACCGGGATCTATCCCCTTCCATACACAACACCTTACCGTATCTTGCTTCCCTGACTACTGAACAATTCTTTCTGTGGTATCAGTTTTCAAGAATTCCGGCGAAAGAACTGACCCATTCAGTTGTCGCCCATTAGCCCCCTCTTCTCTTCGCCAAAATATTTGAATCCTCAATCAATCAAGCACTAATCCACCACTTCATAGCTACTGAATCTTTTTTCCAACTAACATTGTGGATTTAAGCAAGCTCGTTCTACTGCAGATATCCTTAACATTCAAAGGACACATTAATTGGAACAAATACGTTGAGGACATTGCCAAGGCTGCTGTGAAGATAGTGGGCTCTCTCTACCATGCAAGAAAATTGCTCACACCCAGCATTATCCCATATCTTTACAAAGCAACAATTCCTCCGTGCATGGAGTATTGTTGCCACATCTTGGTTGGTGTGTCTAGAGAGTCTTCAAACTAATAGGCTCCACACTATACACCAAACTCCAACCCCTGTTACATCGCCGAAATGTTGCATCCCTGTATCTGGGTTACAAGTATTATAATGAAACGAGATCTGACGAGCTCATAGCAGTTATACTCCCTCGACATAAATACCCCCAACTAACCCGAGAAACAACAAACTTCTACTTCTACTCTAATATGATAATTTCTTCCTTCAAACTACTAGTGTTTGGAATTCCTTTCTGGTTCCCTGTTTCCCTGACTGTACTGACATAATGAATTTCAAGTGTAATGTGAACAGACACTTCGCTGCTTAACTTCGTACCTAGTTTTTTTTTGTAGATTAGGTTTAAAATAATAGCTCCTTTACGTCCTAGTGCACTGCGCCTTGTTTGGGGCTGTGACGTATCTCTTCCGGGTAACGCTAAATAACTCGACAATTAGGCGACGACCATCCACGTCTAGACTCAAGGCACGCGAGTTTGAGGTATTTAAAAAAAAAGAAAAAAGAATTTCAGCATGGCTACAAAACACCGTCCAATCAAACTAAGCTTTTCATATTGGGCTGAGGCCACATGCGGAAGATTGAAGAACTAGCACTCTCCACATTTACTGACGGTCTGTCTTCATTTATTTTTCTTTCTTTTGTATTTAAACACCCCTACTCTACCTAGAATATTGAGCACTCTTTTATTACTATCTATCATTTACCAGATATGATGCTGTATTATTGCAATTATTACTCTCAGGCAACGCCGAGCACATTTTCTTGTATAAAATAGTATAGTAATGTTGTTTTTCCCCGGGCAACATACCTGCTCTATCCAGGATATTGAGCACTATTAATTAACTAACGTATATAACTTACCGAAAGCTAATAGTAACCACTACTACTGAAACTACCCAACTAGAATTTACGAGAGTTTCAGAACACTTCTAAATCCAACCTTACCGTGTTTCTTCCTCACCCCAATATAATTTGGAGAGCAATGATGTTATTTTCGATTAATTTCGAGTAATGACTCAGCAGTTTTTTTCTTCAAATTACTACATGAATGCATTGTTTTGTTTGAAAATTACTATATCTATATGTCTATTAAAGTAAGAATGTGTGTGTGTAAGGATACTTCTCAACCTATATACTCAACGAATTTTTAATCTACAGACTTGAAATTTTGTATATAGGATATTCAACACGCAAGAAACACTTTAACTCGTTTTAATCCGAAATAAAGGTCTACTAAGTGGTAAAAATTAGAAAATTAATAAGTGGGAGTCGTTTTTTTTTACCCTTTTGCTGTTTCACGAATGCCCATGCGTGAATAGTTCACATGATAGATTACTTATGTAAAGAATAAGTAGTTTGGAAAAACTTTTAAAATATCGTGTTATGCTGGTCTAATGGTTATCGCACTTGACTCACTGTCTTTAGGTTTTGATTTCGATTTCAGCTCGAGTATTATTTTTTACTTACAAGATGTAAACTGTTTAGAAAAAAAAACATAATACTTACATGCACATGTCTCCGTTTCTGTATTAATTAAAATATAAAATATTTATGCGTATTTTACGACCGGGCAACGCTGGGCGGCCTGCTAGTAATCTATATATCTATAAAAGTGAGAATGTGTGTGAGGACACTTCTTAACCTATATACTCAACTAATGTTTGATCTACAGACACGTGAAAAACTTTTTAATCGGTTTTCATCCGAAAAAAGTGGTTTCTAAGAGTAAAAATTGCCAATTTGGTACGTGCGTTCTCGGATTTTTATCTATTCGTACACCGTTTCACGAATGCGCATGCGTGAATAGTTCGCATGACAGATTAGTTATTTAGGTATGAAAACACATTTTTAAAGATCGTATAACGCTAGACTAATGGTTATCGTACCTGACTCACTGTATTTAGGTTTTGTTTTCGATCTCAGCTGGAGTATCTTTTTTTTTTCTTAGAAGAAATGAACTGTTTAGAAAAAAAAGATAACAGTCGCATACGCATATATCAGTTTTTGTATGAATTAAAATATGATATATGCGTATTTTACGACCAAGCAACCCAGGGCGGTCTGCTAGTTAAATTAAAAAAAAGACAGAAAAAAAAAAACAGGTACCCTAACAAAAACTTCCCTAGTTGACACTCAAAGAATAAATATATTTTCTACATTTTAGATATTATACATACGGATCAACGCCGGTCAAAACAATACTAACTTTGCGAGGATATATATATATATATATATATATATATATATATATATATATATATATATATATATATATATATATAAAGTTTGACTCATGTCCAGGTAACCTACATCTAAAATTTCAAGTGTTTAGACCCAAAATTGGCGGAGGAGTTTGGTAGAGTCTGAAAAGATCAATTCTTTCAACTTTGACCACTTGCCAGCCAAAATTTCGCTCAAAATCTGATTAACGGGATTGCTGGATGTCTTTATGTAAATTTTCAATCAAAACCGATTAAAAAGCTTGCTCTATGTCTGAATACACTTTATGTAAAATTTCAAATGTTTAGACCAGAAATTAGCTGAGTAATGTGGTAGAGACCGCAGAGGCCTTTTTTATTTTTAACTTTGACCTTTAATTTGACCTCTAACATATATTGCCTTGGGCTCAAATCAAATTAAAAAGCTTGATTTAAGTAACCTACATCTAAAATTTCAAGTGTTTAAACCCAAAATTAGCGGAGGTGTTTGGTAGAGTTTTTAATGGTCAAATCGTTGAACTTTGACCCCTTGACAGCCAAATTTCTGGCCGACAACCGATCAAAACGATTTTCCCAAATATCAATACTCCTTATGTCAAATCTCGAGTCTGTAGATTAAAAATTGACAGAGTAGTTTGGTAGGGAAATGTACACACACACAAACACACAGACAATTTCACTTTTATAGATATATAGATTGCCGCATGTTTACTTTTAGAATAATAATTAAAAAAACCCAGCAACTTTGTATTATTCTAAATTTACAACAACCTCTAAATGTAACCAGCGTTATCCCCACCCGATCGAATAAGGGATGGGTTTCTTGTCTGTCTTCTGCGAATCTCTCGTGCGTGAATAAGTAGCGAGCAACATTGATTACTATCGGTCCTTTACACTAATAATTGATTTTTGATGACATTACGATCATTAAACGCGCACTTGTTATGTTTTTATTTCCTTCTTTTTTATATTGCCATCCAGACTTAGAGTTACTGTTAGAATACACAGACATACATTTTATTTATCTCGAATTCATCAAAGGTAACTGAATGCAATCCTTCCAAGTGTTATAATCTTTTTTTTTGACAGCTGATGGGTTTTTGTCCTATGCGCGTTTCTCTTCCGTGAGGGAGTGTCGACCTGACGGATTAAGCGATTTGTGGGTGAAATCTACTTTAAACAGTTCCTTAACTAACAATTTAACTTTCCATGGTTTCGTTACGGAAACTGTGCGCACACTATTTCCACTTTTTTATTACTCCATCCATCCAGCGCGGCCGTAGCCGAGATTGAACTCACTACACGAGTTTGTAGTGTAATTCAAATCTTGTCGTTAGCTGGATACTTGATGCTTTGCCAGGGATATCAAGGGCATTTTTTTTTATCGTGACGCCATCACTAGGTGTCTACCACAGCTTAAGAGAGTCCCATATACCGTCGAGAGAAGGATAGACCTAGTCAGTTTCTCAACCTGGTATTTTTACCTGTTCAACAAAATATGTTTTACAGGCCAAGTTGTTACAGATTCTTATTGCTTACCTATCGTTTATTGTTCATTTTTACTGTGTTCTATTAGCCTATTTGTTTTGTAAGTTTGTCTTTTTTGTCATTTTGTATCTCCTATCTATCTATCTATCTATCTATCTATCTATCTATTCCACTCTCAAACTGTCAATTTTTAATTGTCCTCTTTCTTTTATAAAAGAATAAAAAACATTTCCGTTAAGGTTTGTGTTCCTTTATAGAAACGCTTTTATTTTATTCAAAATTAACCAGCGATTCTATAAAGCAACACAAACCCGAACATGAATTCCGCGCGACTAACGCACCGTTCCAACATTTGAAAAGACTACCGTAAAAAAAAACAAACAAACGGATTCCTACTAACTGATTCTATGCTCCAACAATAACATGGCAAAAAAAAGAAAGAAAGACATACTGATGATGAAGTGTAGCTTCGAAATATAAATTTCAAACGAAATAAATATCTGTTTTTGTAATGATGCGTTTTTTTGGCTTCAAACGTATCAAATACATTTATTTATTTCATTCATTTTTTTTCTGTTTCAAAATGTTATGTTCTGTATTTAACACGGTGGATATCTTTTTATTCTCCCCTCCCTTTCTTCCCTTCAATGTCATCCTCTCTCTCTCTCTCTCTCTCTCTCTCTCTCTCTCTCTCTCTCTCTATATATATATATATATATATATATATATATATATATGTATATATATATGTATATATGTATATATATATATATATGTATATATATATGTATATATATATATATATATATATATATATATATATATATATAAAAGTGAAGTGTCTGTCTGTCTGTGTCTGTGTACATTTCCCTACGAAATAACTCTGTCAATTTTTAGTCTACAGACTCGAAATTTGATATACAGGGTACTGAGATTTGGGAAAATCGGTGTGATCGGGTTTCGGCCAGAAATTTCGCTGTTAAGGGGTCAAAGGTTCAACGATTTAACCTTTGAGAACTCTACCAAACTCCTCTGACAATTTTGGGTCTAAACACTTGACATTTTAGTTCCTTGGACATAGATCTAACTTAATAACTTGATTTGAGCCCAAAACAATAAATATTAAGGGATCATAATAGGGGTCAAAGTTAAAAAAAATGACTGTTTTTTTTTTGTTTTGTTTTTTTTTGTTTTTTTTGCTCAGCATACACCTTCAAACACCCGGGCAATGCTAATATATATATATATATATATATATATATATATATATATATATATATATATATATATATTTTACTTGCTTCGATTTCGTCTCCCTTTAATGGTTGAGGTCCATTTTACGTTGTGACGTTGTGACGTTGTGACCTAAAGTTGTCAATTATACTTCCGTCCCGTCTAGGTGACTTTTTTTCTTTTTTTTTTTACACAGTGATCACCACTTATCAAGGCCCGGAAGCCACTCAGGGATAAGGGTTATTGCAAGTATATTACGTTAGTGAGGAGATTTGCTGAAGTGTTTACTTAAGGGGGCGGTTCATTAGGAATTTGTTAACATTGGACTCGAAGACATCCAAGTTGTAGTCCGGAGGGAAGCAGGCAGACGGAACAGAGTTCCACAGGCGTGCAGTTCTAAGAAAGAAGCTTTGTTCATGGAATCCATGTTTTGATTTAGGCACAGATATAAAGTGGGGGAAATTTTTCACAGTGGATTAAGCTAGACGGGTGTTTTTCGTGAAAGATTGGCGAGGAGGGACCAGAGATTGGAGTTCAGACGAGCATCTGCCATGGAAATAACGATAAAACAAGGACAGGCTCGCAACGTCTCTTCTGTGGGAGAGAGGTTGCAGGGTAGAGAAAAGGACATCCCCCACTAAGCCACGAAGTCTATTTTGTACTCTGTCAAGGCAGGATAGGCTGTTTTTAGCAGCTCCTGCCCAGATATGGCAACAGTATTCCATCCTTGGACGTACTTGGCTTTTATATAGATAGAGAATTGCTTCAGTAGTGAGATATCTTCTGGAGCGGTAGAAGGATCCCACCATCTTCCCAGCGACCTTGGCAACAGACTTGATGTACGTGTTCCATTTCAGATCAGGAGTAAAGGTCAAACCAAGAAGCTTGTCAAAACACGGGGCCTCACCCAGACGAGAGCCATCCATCACAATTGATGCCAGATAGGGATCAGAACGTTGATGATGTAAGGATAGGAGTTTGGTTTTGGATGCATTAAAGGTAACCAGCCACATCTTCCCCCACTGAACCACGCGCTCGAGATCAGAGGAGAGAGAATCCGAGAGAACTTTGTCATTTACAGCCTTTGATGTGTTGCCGTAGATGGTCGTGTCATCAGCATAGATGTCAACGAATGATTTAAGTATGTGTTTAGGGAGGTCATTGATGTAGATCAGGAAGAGAGTTGGGCCCAGAATTGACTCCTGAGGGACTCCAGCATTTATATTACAGGCCTCCGATTTTTGTCCATCTACCACTACTCTTATGAGCCTATCGGAGAGAAATGATTTAATGATTGAGAAAACATTTCCAGTTATACCGTAGCTGGAAATCTTGTGAAGTAGACCCTTATGCCATACCTTGTCGAAGGCCTTTGATATGTCGAGAGCAATTGCCCTAGAAAGGAAGCCTTTGTCAAGAGATTCACTAATCCTGTGGGATATAACCGTCAGCACATCTGCGGTAGATCTTACAGAGCGGAAACGATATTGTGTGTCACTAAGAAGGTTATTCCTGCTGAGGTGGTTGACTATTTCTCTATATAATATAGATTCCAGCAACTTACTCAAAACACACAGGAGACTTATAGGTCTGTATTGAAAGGGATATGACTTATCACCTGAATTCTTAAATACAGGGCAAACTGATGAGGTCTTCCAGGGAGTCGGAAAGCACTTCTCCTTAATGCAGCGCTTAAATAGTTTCGTAAGTATGGGAGCAAGTTCTGGTTGAAGCTTTTTTAACACTATAATTGGGATGCCATCAGGGCCAGTTGTTTACTGGAATCTAGGTTCTTTATTAGCTTGGCAACCTCATGCACGGATATTTGTATGTTACCTAGCTTGTTCTGTGTTATAGGAGGAAATATGGGGAGTTGATGGCCTTCGTCGCATAGGGTAGAATTAGCTGCAAAGTTCTTTGCAAATAGTTTTGCCTTGTCTGACGCTGACGAGATGACCTCTGGTCCATTGATAATGGTTGGGATAGAATGCACACTTGTTTACATCTACACATATTTTGATACATGCTTGAGTTTTTCTTTTGTCTTTTTTTTTGTTCATATACAACTTTAAGGGTTTTTATTGGCGTAATTTTAAATCTTACAGTTTTGTGATTTTAATACTTTTGTATTATTACGAGTAATATATTTGTTTTATTTTTATTATTAATGATTTAATTATGTTAGTGTTTATGATTAAATAAATAAATAAATATATATATATATATATATATATATATATTTATATAAAATGGGTTAAGAAATTCCAACGAAAGGAATATGTATATTTAAATAAGGGAGTAGTCACCAACAATGTGTATTTTTTAACATTATTTTATTATTCTGTGTTTTGGTTTTTTCATTGAGAATTATGTTTGGATCATTGTAATAATGTTTTTAAGTAATTGAAATCGTTTTTACGCGCGTTTCAGACGTTCTGTGAAGCGTCCTCGTCAGAAATTATTTTCAAATGTGTTGGAGATGTAAAAATGGCAATTTTCGTTGTTCATTTGAAGTGTTTCCAAGAGGTGGAGGCTTGAAAGTGTTTATTATTCATTGGCATGTTCAATTTTTATTACTCTTTTATTGGGTTTGTCGAGGCCGCTGACCTGGCTGTAGTAACTCTCTCTTTCTGCTAATGTTTTTTCTTTTCCTTTAGGGTGGGGGTAGGGTGTGTGTGTGGGTTTGTGTATGTGTGTGTGTTTGTGTGTGTGTGTGTGTGCGCGCGTGTGTGTGCGTGTGTGTGTTTGCTTTTATTGGTTTGAGAATGTGTATACATGTGTATTATGAGGTTATTTGCTTCCTTAGGAAGATGACTGTGATCCGAGGTCGTTACTAATGTGTATGTGTGAGGAGGGGGGACCAGCTCTTCTGAAGTAAGGGTAGGGGTGCTTTCATTCTATTTTTTTTTCTTGATTCTTGGATTTTAGTATTGTGATTTTTCGTTTTAGTCTTTTTGGGTATTCCTTATATTATGTTTGTTTAGAAAGAGGGGTGTATTTAAAATATGTATAGGGGATTTTTTAATGTTTCTATTTATTTGTCTCCCCATGTGGGTATGGCCAGACCCAGGATCGGTTCCTAGTGTGGGGAAGATTTTGTTCCCCAGAGAGGGGCAATTGGAGGGGGTATAGGTATGGGAGGGGGATGATAGAAGGGATTATAGTTGTTTCAGTCATGAGGGGGTTCTCCTCCACTGACTGAGGAGGGAGCGAGGTGTTGGAACATATATTATGCTATGGTTTTAGGTGTTTCCTAGTGTTGTTGGTTTCGAGGTTAAGTAGGGTTGGTATTGTTCAGTGTGTTGTATTGGAGATAGGGGTGTTGAGTCTGTGTGTGGTTGTATGCGCGCACGTGTGTGTTTTAATGTGTCGGTTCTGATTTATGTGTGGGTGTGTATATGTGTGTGTGTGTATGGATGTGCATGCGAGTGTGCCTTGTATTTCATGTTTTTGTGTGATGATATTAGGCTCTGTTCAGTTCAGGAGTGAATCTGGTGATGACGTTTTTTTTCCTGTGTAAGTAAATAAAAATAATTGTCTGTTTGGAAGATTGGCATTATTTTGAAGCTATTTCCACTGCATGTGTGTACGTGTTTTGAAACATAGAGGTGTCTGTTATCTGCAATTTTGATGTTGCAAGACACGGAATAATAAAATAATGTTAAAAAATACAAATTGTTGGTGACTATTCCTTTATTTAAATATATATATATATATATATATATATATATATATATATATATATATATATCATGCATATTTTTATTAATTATATTATTATAATTTGTACTCTTTTCTCCTTGGCCTTTTTACTTCTCCTTTTGTTTTCCCGTCTTTTTCCCTTCATTTTTTAAAATTTATTTTAATACATACTTTTTATTCTCCCCCTTTTATTCGCCTCTTTCTTTTTTGCATATATAGTAAATGTTTTTATACTTTGAATACCACGGGATGTGATCTGATAGACTTTGTGTTTGAAACTCTTGTAAAATTGGCGTTACTGACTGAACTTTTATATAAGCAATATCGCCTGAAGAGGTCTCTAGTTACATGTATCTGACTGACCGAAACATACCCATGAATGTGTAGTAACATATTAATGCTTACGTAAAGTTAAGAAAAGTCATTGTTAATTCACAGCGCGCATAGCAGCAGCCATATAACGCAACAGTTAAAAGCTCCGATAGCCGTTTGGGCGATCGGGCCCAATCCTGCTTGAGGGAGTTGCTTGTCGAGTCGCACTAATGAGCTGCGAAACAGTACTGTATGTGGATGACAAACACACATATATATAAGCAGGGTTGTCTGTTCACTCGAGATGGCATCTTTGACTAACGAGCATATGAAAGTTCACCATCTGCGGAGGAGTGTGCCGGACGTCTACAGGATTGCAATTACGCATGTGGTGTCACAGAGCTTAGGAACTGCTGAAGATTGCATACTGAACCCTCATTCATCGTCTTTGATGAGAGAATCCACCATATATATATATATATATATATATATATATATATATACTAACAAAGGTACCCGTCGTTGACTGGGTTCAAAAACAGCCTACAGAAAATTATGAAAGTATGATAGGTTATGAAAAGGAAGGGTTGTAAATTTGAGTTGAATTTGGAGGTATCAAAACCAAAGCAAAATATGATGAAAGTAAAAATAAAATAGATAAACCCCATAATTTATTATACCATACCTGTTCACACTGAAACACTTATCACAATATTCCGTGGATCTATACCAAAAAACCTTGTTAAACTTCTATGGATATTAGGTGCGAACGAACACCCCATAATTTTATTATACCATATTTCTTCAAACTGAAACATAATTATCAAATTATACTTACGCAGATAGATATGAAAAGTCTTTGTCAAAGTTTGTGCCTATTTCCATTCTATGGAGGCCAGGCGCGAACGCAGACCCCACAATTTTATTATACCATCCCTATTTAAGTTAAAACATACTTATCAAAGTATTCTTATGTACATCTATATCAAAAACACTTGTAAACGTTATTTTTTAATTTTTAATTTTTTATTTCCCTACTTTGTGGACCAGACGCGAACGCAGACCCCACAATTTTAATGAACCACAATTCTGCCAGATCAAACATACCCATTCTTGTGTCGCGATACATCTTCTATATAATAAATTCTAAAAACGAACTGATCTCTTTCTGTAAACCTAAGTCCAAATTTAATTATGGTAATTTTGAAATTACATAATCATTACTTTAGCCTTTAAGATAGATATATAAGTCTTCTTTAACTTTATCGTTTTTTTACATACTTTCTTAATACTTTACAACTTAATAATCCTTTATTTTACTTCTTTATTTCTTCTTTGTTTGGCCGTTTCTTATCTGCAATTTCCGTCTTAGTTTTTAAATATTCCTATCTACCCACACATCTATATCCCGCATATATATTTACTTATATTTTAATATATGCATTTACTTACATACTTACTTGATTTATTCTGAATTTGCCGTTACCGGCCATTCTCTCCCCTTCAAAATATTTTTATTTTTAATTTTTATATATTATTATTTATTTATTTATTATTTATTTATTTATTTTTTATTTATTTATTAATTTATCTATTTATTTTTTCCATTTAGTGTCTTTTAACAACGCTTGCTGACATTTTCTTAAGTAATAACCTGTACATTTTAGTGGACCTAACTTTTGGCCTATATTTTTTCGCGCCTTATAACCTCCTTTTTGTCTGGGTCAGTTTGACATTTGCTTTTCTATCTTATATTTATTTCTATCACCATTTAATTTTTTCCTCTACTTCTTCCCTGATCTTTCTTATTATGTCTCGGCAGTCGTGTGAAAAGCATATCTTATTTTTCTTTTATTAATATTATTGGAATTTTCCCCTTTTCTTTGCTTTGCACATATTTGCGAATAATTCCACATTATTATATTTGTGGATTATTTTGAATCAAGTTCCAATTATGTGATTTCCTTGGATTTTACTTGTGCAAATGGAAACTCAATTAACTATCTTGGAGCTAAATTTTTGGATTTTACCGTCATTGGAATATTTACCTTTTACCAGACTACCCATTGACGTGTAATCACCTTTTTCTTCACCATATTCCCTCTGCTTCACTTTTTGTTATCAAGTAAGATCTTTGACTTACTTGTAGTTTATTCAGATACTTTTGTATGCAAAATCCGATCCCGCATTTTTCTAATTCGTACCCTCTGGAAAGTATTTCTTCGAAACTCCGCGGATTAAAGACTATCCACTTATCAAGTGTTTCCTTTTCAGATTAAATATGTTTTTAACTCTTTTTCAAAGTGTTTTTAACATGTTTTATTAACTGTTTGTTCTTATATATATATATATATATATATATATATATATATAGGTATATATGTGTGCATATATATGTGTGTGTATATGTATATATATGCATATGGTATATGCATATATATATGTATATGTATATATATGTATGTGTATATGTATATATATGTATATGTATATGTATATATATGTATATGTATATATATGTATATATATGTGTATATGTATGCATATGTATATATATGTGTATATATATATGTATATATATGTATGCATATGTATATATATGCATATATATGTATATATGCATATGTATATATAAGTATATATGTATATATATGTATGTATATATATGTATATATATATGTATATCTGTATCTGTATATGTATATATATATTTAGATATATATATCTCATATGTATATAAATATAATAAAAAAAAACTCCAGACATTTTAAACGCTGTTACGTACATTTGGATTTTTCGTCTGATTCTATGTATATTTATTTGTAAATAATGCCTGAAATTCGTCATCATTGTCTGCCTTCGAGACGTGAGTTTTTGTGTACACACATTTTATTTAAACAAAAAAAGAGGAAGGGAGGGAGGAAAAGGGAAAGAAGGAGAAGGAAGGAAGGAAGGAAGGAAGGAAGGAAGGAGGGGAAAACTCCAGTCGTTTCAAACGCTGATCTGTTCATTTGGATTTTTCGCCTGATTCTATGTGTATTTAATTTGTTTTGGATTTTTTTTTCTCAAACTCATTGAACTGTACCCATCACCTTCATCCTGATCATTGAGGATATATAACTTTTGGAACGCTCCTTCATGTGTATTTTACATGTATGTGTATGTGTACGCGTGTCTATGCATATGTAAATACATGCTTATAGGTGTGTCATTCTATGTATGTATGTTTGCATATGTGTATACATGCATATGTATGTTTGCCCGCATGCTGTGTGTATGCATGTGTGCATGCATGTGTTTATTTCCATGTGTATGTGGGGTGGAGAGGGCTCTGGTAAGCCGTGGTGTAAGCAACTCCTCTAGGAGAAGGAAATCTCTGATTTTAAAAACAATAAAGCGGGAGACCAGTACCCACATTAAGCTGGTCTGCAGTTTAACTTGTTGCTGGCTATCTTGCTCTTGCTTGTTGCTGGATCTCAACCGAGAGAGAGATTTAGCTGTCGTTCAAAGCGAAATCTCTGTAACATGATCTTTGTATATATTACTCCCTCAGGCATTTGCCTATAAAAAATAGTCCTACAGCAATGAAAAAGTTGTGACGCGTATAGGCTTGAAATGCTGGAAGCATGTAATAATTGATCTGCCATCATTATATGTATCCGTGTATGTATGTACGTATATGTGTACGTATGCTTATATATGTACATGTGTATGCATATGTATGTGTATATGTATGTATATATGTATATATATTTATGTGTGTTTGTATGTATATATATTTATGTGTGTTTGTATGTATATATGTATATATATGTTTGTGTGTGTATGTATGTATATGTATGTGTATATATGCATATGTGTATGTTTGTGTATAAATGCATAGATATGTATGTATATGTAGTTAAATGTATGTGTGCATATACGTGTACGTATTTATATGTGTATATGTATTTATATGTGTGTTTGTATTTGTATATGTGTGTGTATATAGGCTTATGTATTTGTGTATGTATGCATGTGTGTATGTATATGCATTGTGTTTTGTGTATGTATGTATATATGTGTATGTTTATGGATATACATGTGTGTTTATGCGTGACCGTCTTCAGTGCCATGTCTGCTTGAGTGTGTGAATTCGCCGGTATCACTAAAAAAAAAAAAAAAAGTAATGTTAGGCCTCATGGACTTTAAGTGTCTGAGGGAGTGGCACTCGTCTGACAAGATGTTGCAATCATCATATGTATATATACATATCTGTATATGCATATATATATATATATATATATATATATATAATTTAAAGGAGATTAGAACAATAGTCTAAAGAGCAGAGTGTATTTTAATGTAATAGTAAAATTACTAGTCTAATTAAAATACAGGGAAAGAAAAAGTGCTCCTTGTAATTCAAAAGGCGAAAAATTAAAAGGTAAATATTTGTATGTATATTTTTATGTATATATATGTATATGTATGTATATGTATATGTATGTATATGTATATGTGTGTCTATTTATATATATATATATATGTGTATTTATGTATATGTGTATATGTGTATATGTATATATATATATGTATGTGTGTATACATGTATGCATATATATGTGTATGTGTCTATGAGTTTTATCGAAAAATACTATTATAATATTGTACTTAAACCAAATTTATATTTATAACTTTAACCCATATTAATTTTCTTATCAAATTAAATCCATACATTTATTTTAATTTTTTCCGGATACATCTGCCTTACTTTTAATGCTAGGTTTATTTATGGTGTCTTTTACATATAATAAAAACCCTTCCCAATATTTGCTGATGAGGAAACTTTGTTTGTTAAAAACACTATATGTAAAAATTATTGTCCGTAACTTGATGTCTACCACAATAAAAACAGTTTTCCGAAACGAGCGTACAAATTATTGATTTTGTTGTTGTTCCTTCTTATGAAACGGATTTTTAATTTAATTATAATTTGATTTTTAAATTATCAATCACATTACTAAATATATATATATATATATATATATATATATATATATATATATATATATATATTTATTTATTTATTCAGATCTAACACTTTTCTTTTCTTCCTAATTCTTTTTCTTTGTTTTCGGTTATGCTTACCTTCCTTTTATTCCCTTCTTTCTCTTTTTTTATTATCAACCACAGGATAATATTACGAAATTGCATTTTTCTCTTGTTTCCATACACCGGAAACTTCCTTTAATCCCATGTCATATTGGGCAAATATCATTTCCGTTTCAAACGGAAGTAAGCATATGAACTGGCAAATAAAAGAGAGAGAATAAAAATAGATAGATAGAGAGAGAGAGGGAGAGAGAGAGAGAGAGAGAGAGAGAGAGAGAGAGAGTTACGTGTCGGCCATTTCTGCGCATTTTTTCTCACCTCTGATTGCTTCTGCCTATTCTAATCCTCACACCTCTCTCACGGACCAGGTGTCCAGTTAATCAGATGGCTGTCTGTCCTGTCTACCGATTGGCTGATTTGGCGGGAACGCCGGCACCATATAAGACGCGAATTGGAATCGGCAGGTTTGGGGCTCTTTCATGCGAAATTGAAAATAAAGAAAAGGGCACCCGGAGGATTTCAGTTGGAAGATTGATAACACGGATCAAATGGTGACGGGGGAAGTGGGCAACCAATCAGAGACCTGATAAATGATTGATGACGCAATCAGTATTGGCGGATGTTTCCAGGGTAACACCCACTTGCCTTTCACGGTAATGCCTGTGAAACGTAACTGCAATGTATTTTATTCGCACCCCTATCTCCTTTTCCTTCCTTTTCCTCCTACTCTTCTTCTTTTTCTTCTTCTTTTTCTTCTTCTTCTTCTTCTTCTTCTTCTTCTTCTTCTTATTATTATTATTATTACTTGCCACCCCCTCCAATCAGGGAATGGTTTTTGTAGAGGTTTGAATATGTTGAGGTCGCTCTGGCCCTCAAGTTAAAGTAAAATGGACCTCGAACATTAAAGGAAGTAAGAGAGAGAGAGAGAGAGAGAGAGAGAGAGAGAGAGAGAGAGAGAGGAGGGATGAAGGGAAGAAAGAGGGAAGTGAGAATAAAAAGATATCCACCGTGTTAAATACAGAACGTAATATTTTGAAACAGAAAAAAAAATAAAAATGAATAACATAAATAAATGTTTTCTTTTATAAAAAAAAGAGGCCAATTAGAAATTGACAGTTTAAGAGTGGAATAGATAGATAGATAGATAGATAGATAAAAGGAGATACAAAATGACAAAAAAGGCAAACTTGCAAGATAAATAGGCTAATAGAACACAGTAAAAACGAAGAATAAACGATAGAGAGAAATAAGAGGGGAGGTAAAAAAATAGAGAAAAATGTATATATATGTATATATATATATATATATGTACAGAGAGAGAGAGAGAGAGAGAGAGAGAGAGAGAGAGAGAGAGAGAGAGAGAGAGAGAGGATAAGAGAAAAAAGAAAAAGACAAAGTGGTAGAGCATTCGGCTACAGATCGAATGGCTCCCTGTTCAAACCCGGTTGTACCTCACCATTTTATTTAAACTTTTTCTTACTATAATAGAAGAGGCACCATTTAAAATCGCCGACAATCATTTCTTCGTTTACATATTTTAAAAGTAAACATTAATCAAAAGTGACTTTCCAGGGAATTCATCGTCAAGAGCAAATATCAGCTGACGTGATATTGTAAACAAACACAAACGAAATTTGATGACCGCCATGATCATTTTATTAATTTATTAAAAACATTTTGGGCGAATTATTTCACCGGGCAAATTATCTCTAGTAATATATAGATTGATCCTATAATAATAGATACGCAATATGCATAAATTAAAATATCATGTTTAAGAGTACTGTACGACCGGGCAACACAGGATAATATAAGGAAGGCAAGCTGTGCAAAAAAAGAGAGAATTTAAACAAGATAGAAGGGAGGGGAAGGAAGAAGAAGGTAAAAAAGAGAGGAAAAGTGTAAATGCAGAGAGAGGGTAAAAAACAAAAGGGAAGGAATAACAGAAGAAACAGGTCGTAAAGAAAGAGAATGTGGCAAAAAGAAATACTGTAAAAATCGAAATAGTGTGAAAAACGGGGGAAAATGTAAAAAAAAAAAAAAAAACCCGAAACGGCGTAAAAAAAAGACGAAAAAATGTAAATAACGAGACTGTGTAAAAAACGAAACAGTGTAAAAAAACGAAACAGGGCATAAAAACGAAACGGTGTAAAAAACGAAACAGTGTAAAAAAAACGAAACGGTGTAAGAAACGAAACGGTGTAAAAAAAGACGAAAAAATGTAAAAAACGAAACAGTGTAAAAAATGAAACGGTGTAAAAAAAAACAAACGAAACGGTGTAAGAAACGAAACGGTGTAAAAAAAAAGACGAAAAAATGTAAAAAACGAAAAAATGTAAAAAACGAAACAGTGTAAAAAAACGAAACGGTGTAAAAAATAAAACGGCGTAAAAAAAAAACGAAAGTGGGCATGTAAAGGAAGAATGTACAAAAGATAACATATAAGCAGAGAGAAAGAGAGAGAGAGAGATAGAGATAGAGAGAGAGAGAGAAAAGGAGAGAGAGAGAGAAAGAGAGAGTGTGTAAAAAAAATAAACGACATTAAGAAAAAAAGAAAATGGCGGAATGAAATAATGGCAGCCATGAAAGCGTCTAAGAAAGAAAACGATTGTGAAAAAAGAAAATGAAAGAGTATTAAAAAGAAAAGAGAGCGTAAAAACGACGAGTTTACAAAAAAGAAAAGGTGTTGCAACGAGAAGATTTTAAAACATGAAAAAGATGTAAAAAGAAGACAAAGAAAGACAACATTTGTAAAAAAAAAACAAAAAAAAACTCAATGGAGTAAAAAACGAAAGCTTTAACAAAGAAAAAGTGCGGGGAACATTTCTGTAATATGAAAGAGTGTTAAATGAAAGAAAGAGAGTGTAAAAAAATAAAGAAACCGAATGTTAAAAAGAAAAGGTGCCTTCAAATTAAACTTATTTCCTCCCCCCCACCCCCACAAAAAACCGTAAAGAGTAATAATAGAGGTGTAACTTATTCATCGACCTTGCGTGCTGTAAATATATTCGGGCCTAACGTCAAACGGCAAGAAGAGAGAAGGAGCGAGAAAAATGAAGGGTTTGGTTGGAAACTTTCAGCTGAGAACCCGTGTTCAGAAATGACTTAAAATCGATTATAAATTAAGGGATTAAGGTCAAGGTTTCCATAGTCTCCACCCCACTCACTGCCGACATCAGGAGAGGTGTAAAATGTTTTTGACTCCTAATAGGGGTAGTTATTTATTTGGGTCCATCACACCAAAATGTGGCACAAGGCTGTAAGGTGGAGATATGCAAGCTCCCCTAAAGGAGGGCATTCTTGCCTCATCGAAAATTGCATCAGCATCCCCGATGGCATTCCCAGGTAGGGGCGCCTCAGGCGATAAGTAATAAGCTTGCCCCATCGGAAAGCATGGTGGCAAGGCCTGGAGGGTGGACTTCCTAGGTAGTACTCAAGCGGTGTACCTCAGTCCAACAGGTGCTGGGCCGAATCTCGGCCCCTCACCTGTCGGGCTGAGTGTCAAGAATGGATCCTTGACGAGTACTTCTACCCTGTCTCCCTGCAGCCGAAGCCGCTAGGAGACACATCCCCATCAGACGAACTAATGGGGGTAGAGATTTATTTGCTGCCCACCTCAGGAAAATGTGGCACAAGGCTGGAAAATGGGGATACAGCAGGCTCTCCTAAAGGAGGGGCACTCTCGCAATTGTAAAAATTGCCTGAGTAACCCTGTCGGCATTCCCCGGTCGGGGCGCCTCAGGCAGTAAGCGATAAACTTACTCCACCGGAAAGCCCAGTGGACAGGCCTGGGAGGGTGGACCTCCTAGGCATTACCCAGGTGGTGTACCTCAGTCCGACAGTTGCTGGGCCGGTTCAAGCCCCTCACCTGTCAGACTGATTGTCAAGAATGGATCCTTGACGAGAACTTCTACCCTGTCTCCCTGCTGCCGAAGCAGCTAGGAGACATATCCCCATCAGATGAACTAATGAGGGTAGTTATTTATTTGTTGTCCACCACAGCAAAATGTGGCACAAGGCGGAAGTTGGAAATAGGCGAGCCTCCCTAAACAAGGGGCACTGTCGCCTAAACAAAAATTGCCTTGGCACCTCCGTCGGCATTCCCCGGTATGGGTGCCTCAGGCGACAAGCAATTAACTTGCCCCACCGGAAAGCCCGCTGGCAAGGCTTGGGAAGGTGGACCTCATAGGTAGTACCTAAGCAGTGTACCTCAGTCTGAGAGGTGCTGCCAAATCTCGGCCTCCTCACCTGTTTGGCTAAGTGGCAAGAACAGATTCTTTGACGAGTACGACTACCCTCTCTCCCTGCAGCCGAAACCGTTAGGAGACACATCCCCATCAGATGAACTAATGGGGGTAGAGATTTATTCGTTGCCCACCTCAGCAAAATGTAGCACAAGACCGGAAAGTGGGGATCCAGCAAGCTCCCCTAAAGAAGGGGCACTCCTGCAATTGTAAAAATTGCCTGAGTAACCCCGTCGGCATTCCCCGGTCGAGGCACCTCAGGCAGTAAGCGATAAACTTACTCCACCGGAAAGCCCAGTAGCAAGGCCTGGAAAAGTGGACCTCCTAGGTAGTACCCAAGCAGTGTACCTCAGTCCGACAGTTGCTGGGCTGAATCTCGACCCCTCACCTGTCGGGCTGAGTGTCAAGAACAGATTCTTGACGAGTACGACTACCCTGTCTCCCCATCAGACGAACTAATGGGGGTAGTTATTTATTTGCTGCCGACGACAGCAAAATGTGGCACAAGGCCGGAAGGTGGAGAACAGGGGAGCTCCCCTAAAGAAGGGGCACTGTCGCCTAAACAAAAATTGCCTGGGCATCTCCGTCGGCATTCCCCGGTGGGGGCGCCTCAGGCGACAAGTAATTAACTTGCCCCACCGGAAAGCCCGGTTGGCAAGGCCTGGGAGGGTGGACCTCCTATGTAGTACCCAGGCGGTGTACCTCAGTCCTACAGGTGCTGGGCCGGTTCCCAGCCCCTCACCTGTCGGGCTGAATGTCAAGAACAGATCTTTGACGAGTACGACTACCCTGTCTCCCTGCAGCCGAAGCCGCTAAAAGACACATCCCCATCAGACGAACTAATGGGGGTATGAGACGAATAAATTCGCCAATCATTTTCATAACCACCGGCTGCGCTAAACAACTAAGGAAAACCTTCCAAAGTTAGTATAAAAATTGTTGAATTTTGGATTCAATCAGTTCGCCGCTAAATACGTCATGGACCGCATTTGATTCTTGGCCGCCATCTTTGTTACTGCCAATTAGTCAGGATCTGATCCGAACTACGCCGCCATCTTTGTTCAACATAATGTCACAACACTTAACAGAAGGTGACGTCAAAAGTTAAAAAAATGGTTCTTCTTCAACGTCAAGAATGTTCTTCTTTTCTATGACTTTATGTCTCGGAATTTTTTAGATGAAAATTTATTATTCGAATTATTTAGATTTTTCAGTTTACTGTTCTCATCTTGGTTGTTATTTTCACACCTTTTCAGTCGATGTAACCTCCGGCCTTCTTCAGGTGTATTTTGAACGGAACCCTTAATTTAATGTCCGCCATGGCTTAGCAAATAAAATGCTTAGAGAAATTCAGTTGTAAATTACACTCTTTTGGAGGTTGAAGGGTGAATTGTCAATGCAACCGAATTTCTTATGACTTCTATCTAATCATAGCTGAGAGAAAGAGAACATGCTACCTCCGTGGGTTAAATAAAGGGTTCCGTTCGAAATTCTGTGCAGATTCCCGGGTTCGTCAGACAGATTTTCGAGTTCGATAGAAAGATTCTCGAGATCGACAAGATATACCTTAAAAAAGTCGGAGGTTACATCGACTGAAACTTGTGTAAAATAACACTCAACACGAGAAGAATAGTCCAAAGTATCCAAATAATGCGAATGGTAACTGGAATTTAAATTTCTATTGGTTATATATCTATATATATCTATATATATATATGTATATATATATATATATATATATATATATATATATATATATATATATATATATATATATATATATATATATATACTAGCAGTTCAGCCCGGCTTTGTTCGGGCCCTATGTACTGTTCATAACTTTATGTGCATATGTATATATATATATATATTAAAAAGTTTGATTCATGATCGGTAACCTACATCGGAAATTTCAATTGTTTAGACCCAAAATTGGCGGAGGAGTTTGGTAAAGTCTGCAAAAGACAACTCTTTCAACTTTGGCCTCTTACCAGCTAAATTTTCGCCCAAAAAACTGCTTTAAAAGCTTGCTGCATGTCTGAATACTCTTTGTGTAAAATTTCAAACGTTTAACTACAAAATTGGTTGAATAGTTTGCTAGAGACTGTAAAAGTGAAGTTTCTTGAACGTTGACCCCTTGGCAGCCAAATGTTCAGCCAAAAACACATTTAAAAAGCTGAATACACTTTATGTAAAAATTCAAATGTGTAAACAAAAAATTCGCTGAGTAATTTGGTAGAGACCGCAGAGGACAATTTATTTTTAACTTTGACCCCAATTTTGACCCCTTAACATTTATTGTTTGGAGCTCAAATCAAATAAAAAAGTTTGATCTATGTCCAAGTAACCTACATCTAAAATTTCAAGTGTTTAGACTCCAAATTGGCGGAGGAGTTTGCTAGAGTTTTGAAAGGTCAAATCGTTGAACTTTGACCCCTTGAAAGTAAAATTTCTATTATTTCGTGTCTCATTCGAAAGGGAAATCGTATATTTTCAGAGCATTGTTTAATCTAAGGAACCAAACTCAACTGTTATGCTCAAGTGCCGGCGGAACTGTGCGGCAAACTGTGTCGCTCAGTTCCTGAAATCTTAGGAAAGTGCATTGAACTTCATAACGAGTAGGTTGAGTTTAGTTATCAAGAAGGTCGGAAGTTACATCGACTGAAAGTTGTGAAAAAATAACACTCAAGATGAGAAGATGAGTCCGAAGTGTTCTAAATAATACAAATTGTTTATAGTTGTTAGTAAACTTTGGTTCAAAGCGAGAATGCAACCCGCCGTGACTCCCTGTTGTTGTAACGAAGCGAAAGGATATTGCCTGAAAACGCGCATGAAGTATCTGCGTAAATTGTTGGCGAAATAATCCATCCATCCAGCGCGGACGTAGTCGAGACTGCACTCACTACACGAGTTTGTAGTGTAATCCAAGTCTTGTCGGTAGCTAGATACTTGATACTTCGCCAGGGCCATCAAATGTATTATTTATCGTGACGCCATCACTAGATGGCTTAAGAGAGTCCCATCTACCCTCGAGAGAAGGATAGGCCGCACCAGTTTCTCAACCTGATATTTTATCCCGCGGTACATACAGCGCCTCGCCTTCCCAAATGGTCATCCATCTGGTACTGGCCAGGTTCAACGTTCAGTGATCTGGCGAGAACCGGTGTGTCAACATGATTGTGCCGTATTTCAACGTGATTGTGCCGTAATAAACATGCAAGTTTTTCTTAGAAAACTTTAATGTTAATTGGAATTGGGGGAACCTTTCTTAGCTTGATAAATAAGTTAAATTTTTAATAGCAATTCTGTTATTTAAATAACCTGAGTCTTCAAGTTGAACTTACTTCCGAAAAGTTTCGTAACGACTAATAATGGCAACCTAACGTATCCCTGGATTAACCCAGATCAATTTTTAATGACAATTCTGTTATTTAAATAACCTGAGCCTTCAAGTTGAACTTACTTCCGAAAAGTTTCGTAACGACTAATAATGGCAACCTAACGTATCCCTGGATTGACCCAGATCAATTTTTAATGACCATTCTGTTATTTAAATAACCTGAGCCTTCAAGTTGAACTTACTTCCGAAAAGTTTCGTAACGACTAATAATGGCAACCTAACGTATCCCTGGATTGACCCAGATCAATTTTTAATGACAATTCTGTTATTTAAATAACCTGAGCCTTCAAGCTGAACTTACTTCCGAAAAGTTTCGTAACGACTAATAATGGCGACCTAACGTATCCCTGGATTGACCCAGATCAATATTTAGCCTGACGGCAATAAGGTAACTTTAATATAAAACCATTCTAATCTTATACTCATAATTGCGCTTAAATATTTAACTATCGATAACAATACAGTTTATTTTATGCTAAAAAACATAGAAACTGCTGTAAAATATCCTTTGAAACTTCTAGAAATCTCATAATTCGATATCCCTCTTTATTTTCGACTGGTATCACTCAGAAAGAGACTGAAAGGATAAGGTGTCTGGAAAGACCGAATAAAAAGATATTACCATCTAGACTTCACTGTAAAAGTGTATAGATTATTGGGATCTTTGGATGCTTTTATTTTTCCACTAAAATTCCAGAGGAAATAGGCCCTGTCGGTGGGGCATTAGAATACACCGACTGCCCCCCCCTGCAGAGGGTAAAAGTCCCTCAATGGGGGTCCTGGATATGACCTTAAACTATATCCAGTGGTGAGGCCCCAGCTTGTGGGCTTTCGGGAGTGTGGAGCCACCCTTTAATTACCATTGCTCCCAGGTCCACCCTGACCCGGAGTGGTAGTACCTGTTAGGGTCCCAACTATGGGTTAAATAGAAGCCGACGTGAAAACAACAAATATATTCTATTAAAAAAATTTGTCTCCAAAATCTTTGGATGCGGCATTAAATAACCCGAAAAGGGTTGATATGCCGTAAAACAAAAACAACCAACCAACCAGAGGAAATCAGCGGTAGTTATCAACAAGAAATCAGTGGCTGGTACAGGGATTTTCGACAGTTATTCAAAAGGTTGAAAGCTGGAAAACTGGAGAGACTTGTTGTTGCTTATGTAACGTAATACACAGACGTTTACACACGGGACCCAACACGTTGTAGCAGAGTACGTTGCAAGAAACATAAGACAAGAAATAACTCGCTTCCTTTTTGAAACAAAATTTTTCTCGAATAAACCGTGATTGTGCTCCTTCTCGCTGACCTCTGTGTTCTCGAACGTCCTAACGCGATCCTCCTTCTTTTGGTAGTCTTTTTCTTTTTCCTCACTGGGACGTCACTTCGCACACTTGCATGTAGCCACCATGCGCGCGTCCGCGCTCTATTACATTTATACTCAAGGAAACATCACTTCTTATTGCTAGTGAGAACGCAGTGATAATGAATCCTTGTAATTTATGCAGACGACACTACAATCCATGGTAACGTTTCAAGGGTCAGCAAGATTTTTCTGATTCTCTTTTTCCTGATACCGAGAACGTGTTGCAATGGGGAAAAAGGTGATTGGTTAATTTTTATGCATCGAAAACAAAACTTCTCTCCGTTCATCATAATATCTCCTATTTCTATCACGTCCCAACTGAAATGAATATATCTCCTCTTGAGGGAACATTATATCTTGACAAGCTTGTGGGACTGACTTTCACTCCTGATTAGAAATGGAACACATACATCAAATCTGTTGCCAAGATCGGTTTAAAAATAGTTGTATAACTCTCCCGCTCCAGCAGGTATCTCACTGCTAATGCAATCCTCTATCTGTATAAGAGCCAAGTACGTCCTAAAATGGAGTACTCTTGCCACATCTAGACAGGAGCTGCTCAGCATGTCCTATCCAGCCTTGATAGAGTTCAAAACCGGCTTCAAAACCTAGCAGGTGATGTCCTTTTCTCTTCCCTGCAATCTCTTTCCCACAGAAGAGAGGTTGCGAGCTCATATCTGCTCTATCGTTATTTTCATGGCAAATGCTCGACAGAACTCCAATCTATGCCCCCCCCTTGGTAAACTTTTACAAGAATACTATATATGATTTCCCCGATTCTCTGTCTGTTCTTAAATCCAAACGCAGATTCCCTGAACAAAGCTTCTTTCCCAGAACTGCTCGTCTGTAGAACACTGTTTCGCTGGCCTGCATCCCGAGTAAATACAGCATGATAACCTTCAAATCTAATGTAAACAAATTCTTGTTGAGCAGTCCTTATAAATAATCATGGTCTAACCAATTTACACCATTAACGATTACAACACTATCACCTTAACCGTTATCCTCGAGGGACCTTCAGGCTTTGATACAAGTAAAAAAAGTAAATAAATATCACAGTGCCTCTTTTTTGCATAAGTATTACTTGATGTGCTGTGTAATATCTTCTTTTTGTCCGTTTCCATTTTCTTATTCTGCTTTTTGTTTTTATGTAGTGTGAAGAAAGTTCTGCTCAGTTATGAGAGACATCTGATACCCTCTATAAGGAAGGTTGCATGAAGCAAATGTTGCACAATCCCAATCCACATCTCTCCTGAGTTAGCACTGCTTGATCCCGGTGTCGACAAGTGCAAGACGACTGCAAACAATACCGAGATAAACCGAGAGCCCATAAAGCATCTAGAGTTTCAAAATGGTCACCCATTTCAGTACTGACCAGGCTCAACGTGGCTTAATTTCGGTAATCTAACGAATACTGGTATATCAACGTGATTCTTCAGTATATGTATTGTAGTTAATAGACAAGAACGAAAAACGAAATACTAACAATACCCAGTCGAAATAGTGAACTTATTGAAGACAATTCATGATGAAGTGAGTGGCAGTAGGGGTAAATGTTAGCGTGTGAGTGAACGTACCTCCAACCTCCTGATGTTGTAAAACTCTTTTTAAGCGGACTAAACAAACGGATATTATATGACAACACATAAAAAATTGGCCTATTGTTTTTACTAAGGGATCACAGCTTATCAAGGTATAAGGCCGACTTGAGGATAAGGATTTATGAGCGTTGAGCAGACTGTGATATAACACCGTCATGATCGATAATGGCGGAACTTGCGCAGAGTTTGATGATTTAAGAAAACGACTCAACAAGAACTTATGTACGTTAGACTTGAAAACCACCATGTTAAAATCAGCTGGAAAGCAGTCTGCTATATTGTGTTCCAGATACGGACAATTCTAGGAGAAAAGATTTTTTTATGGATTTTTCGTTTAGTTTTATCCACTGATAGAAAAGAAGGGGAATTATTTACAGATGTTGCGACATATGAATTTAGAAAGTTATGATGGCCAATAGAATAGGGGAAGGTTTATTTTACTTTATATATAAGATGAATATTAGTGACAATTTCTGCTATTCAAATAGCTCGTTTGTGCGTAAGCATCGTCTGTTGTGTCATTGTGTTTTCTTCTTCTTCTTCTCTTCTTCTTTCTCTTTCTGGTTGCATTTCCTGTTTTAGACGGCTATTTCTTTTAGCAATTTCCGCAGTCTATCTCGGTCTCATGTAACTGTTTTGATGCACGTACACACAATACTTTCTCTGTTTCTCTCTCCACCTCTGTCTCTCTGTCTGTCTCTCTCTCTCTCTCTCTCTCTCTCTCTCACACACACACACACACACACACACACACACACACACACACACACACACAAGATAACAAATGCGGATAATTAGCACTTGCATAAACACAGTGCAACGAATAAAGGATGTGTAATCTTGAAATAATGATAGAAAAAATATGATGAGGAAAAGTGTGAAACCATGGATAAAATGATGCGAACAGACATTCTTAACATGCGTCCAATCAATATTAGCAATAAAAATGGGATTTTAAATCTAAACGTGACAGACCAGAGGGGTACGTAATTTAAAACAGGCGTGATAAAGCAAAACATTCGCCGTTTTACACTTAAGAGGGGAAGACCAATAAATACATCATTTTAAAGTTAAGCGTGACAGACCAAAACGCCATTCCAAACTTAAGTCTGACAGACTAAAAAAAAAATCAATTTTATGCAAGATATACATCATTTTACGCTTGTGAAAGATATACGTCATTTCACACTTTCAAATCTTACAACAATTCAAAATTAAGCATGAGAAAGCGACTAACATGCATGTATATATATATATATATATATATATATATATATATATATATATATGTATTTGCTTTACATAAGTATATATATATTTGCTTTACATAAGTATTTATGTATATATGTATATATATGTACATATTTAAAAATTTATATATATATATATATATATATATATATATATATATATTCAAAAGTACATAGAAGCTAGAAATAATTATAAGAAAGATGTAGAAACAGCTTAGAGTGAATGTACTGAAACCATCAGGAAACGTATTGAAGTGCAGAAATTAGGAACTCATGATTTCTGGGAAATTTACAATAGTGTAGTAAATAATGGGCAATCAATAATTCCCCCACTATCCAACAATCATGAGGTTGTTTGCTCAGCAACTGAGAAAGTTAACATGCTTGCCCGTCAGTTTGTATCAAACTTTACTTTGAACTTAGCAAGCCATTCCCTCCCTGATTTTCCTCTGCGGACAGAAACCACGCTAGATGATGTGAAGTACATGATATAAAAAACCTAGACACTTCAAAAGCATATCGACCTGATCTCATCCCGGCTGTACTATTAAAAAATGCTCCGCTGAGGTTGCTCCAGTTCTCTCTAAACTCTTTAACAAATGCCTTAACGAATCTTGTTTTCCTGGCTGCTGGAAAACTGCTTCTGTGGTACCAGTTTACAAAAACTCTGGCGAAAGAACTGACCCATTAAATTATCGCCCAATTAACCTCCTCCCTCTTTTCGCCAAAATATTTGAGTCTTTAATTAATGAAGCTCTAGTCCACCAACTTACAGCTGCTAACATCACCAATATGAATTTAGGCAAGCCCGTTCTATTGCAGATATTCTAACTGTAATCTCTGAACGATTATACCAAGCACTGGATAAGGCAGGAGAGAGGAGGGCAGTAGCCCTAGATATATCTAAGGCTTTTGACAGGGTATGGTACGATGATCTTCTCATGAAAATAAAATCCTATAGTATTACTGGAAGAATGCTTAACATAATTAGATCTTTCTTAAATGAAAGAAGAATCCAGGTTGTCCTTGATGGGCGTATGTCCAAAACATTTGATATAAATTTGGGTGTATCTCAGGGATCGATCCTTGGACCTTTATTATTTTTGATATTCATAAATGACTTACCTGATAAAATTGTCTCTGAGATGGGAATATTTGCCGACGGCATCACGCTCTATAGCAGGCACGTGGGGAAAACTAATGAGCATATATCTAAGGTAATGGCTGAAACCCTAGAGGAAGACCTTCAGTCTGTAGTGGAATGGGGTCAAAAATGGATGGTAACGTTCAACGCTGCCAAGACAAAGCTCGTTTCCTTGAATCATTATATGAAAACTTACCAACCACCAATAGCTACGACTAAAGATACTTTACCTGAAAGCACTTCGTTCAAGCTCCTTGGCTTACTGTTCACAGGAAACATGAGTTGGAATAGATACATCGAGATCATTGCCAAGGCTGCTGCAAAGAAGGTGGGCTCTCTATACCGTGCTAGAAAATTACTTATGCCTGAAAGTATCCTGTACCTTTACAAAGGCACCATTCGCCCATGTATGGAGTACTACTGTCACATTTGGGCTCGTACATCTGCTACTAGTCTCTGGTTCCGGGGCAGGGTTCAATAGAGAGTCGGCAACCTAACAGGTCCCGAAATGACATCTAAGATTAAACACCTGTCCCATCAACACAAAATAGTAGCCCCCTACGTATAAAGTGACAATATGCCTTGTTTGGGGTGGAAATGTAATAATAAAAAAAAATTATGGGCATATGTACCGCGAGGTAAAATACCAGGTTGAGAAACTGGCGCGGTCTATCCTTCTCTCGAGGGTACATGGGACTCACTTAAGCCGTGGTAGACACCTCGTCTAGTGATGGCGTTACGATAAAAATACCGTTGATAGCCCTAGCGAAGCATCAAGTATTCAGCTACCGATAAGACTTGAATTACACTACAAACTACGTAGTGAATTCAATGGATTGATGGATGAGCATATTTTGGTAAGCTAGTAACAAGTATCTCCAAACCTTTTCAGGCAATATTGTTCATATAAAAATTTACAAAATATTGTTCATATAAAAATTTAAAAAATATTGTTCATATGAAAATTTAAAAAATATTGTTCATATAAAAATTTACAAAATATTGTTCATATAAAAATTTAAAAAATATTGTTCATATGAAAATTTAAAAAATATTGTTCATATGAAAATTTACAAAATATTGTTCATATAAAAATTTTAAAAATACTGTTCATATGAAAATTTAAAAAATATTGTTCATATAAAAATTTACAAAATATTGTTCATATGAAAATTTAAAAAATATTGTTCATATAAAAATTTTAAAAATATTGTTCATATGAAAATTTAAAAAATATTGTTCATATGAAAATTTAAAACATATTGTTCATATAAAAATTTACAAAATATTGTTCATATGAAAATTTACAAAATATTGTTCATATAAAAATTTACAAAATATTGTTCATATAAAAATTTAAAAAATATTCTTCATATAAAAATTTAAAAAATATTGTTCATATGAAAATTTACAAAATATTGTTCATATAAAAATTTAAAAAATATTCTTCATATGAAAATTTACAAAATATTGTTCATATAAAAATTTACAAAATATTGTTCATATAAAAATTTAAAAAATAGTTCATATAAAAATTTAAAAAATATTGTTCATATGAAAATTTAAAAATATTGTTCATATGAAAATTTACAAAATATTGTTCATATGAAAATTTACAAAATATTCTTCATATAAAAATTTAAAAAATATATTCATATAAAAATTTACAAAATATTGATCATATAAAAATTAAAAAATATTGTTCATATAAAAGTTTACAAAATATTGTTCATATGAAAATTTTGAAAATATTGTTCATAGCAAATTTAAAATTATTGTTCATATAAAATTTAAAAAATATTGTTCATATAAAAATTTAAAAAATATTGTTCATATAAAAATTTAAAAAATATTGTTGATATTAAAATTTACAAAATATTGTTGATATAAAAATTTAAAAAATATTGTTCATATAAAAATTTACAAAATATTGTTCATATAAAAATTTACAAAATACTGTTCATATAAAAATTTAAAAAATATTGTTCATATAAAAATTTAAAAAATATTGTTCATATAAAAATTTACAAAATATTGTTCATATAAAAATTTACAAAATATTGTTCATATAAAAATCTAAAAAATATTGTTCATATAAAAATTTACAAAATATTGTTCATATAAAAATTTACAAAATATTGTTCATATGAAAATTTAAAAAATATTGTCCATATAAAAATTTACAAAATATTATTCATATAAAAATTTACAAAATATTGTTCATATAAATATTTACAAAATATTGTTCATATAAAAGTTTACAAAATATTGTTCATATAAAGATTTAACAAATATTGTTCATGTAAAATTTAAAAATATTGTTCATATGAAAATTTAAAAAATATTGTTCACATAAAAATTTACAAAATATATTCATATAAAAATTTTAAAAATATTGTTTACATAAAAATTTAAAAAATATTCTTCATATTAAAATTTACAAAATATTGTTCATATGAAAATTTACAAAATATTGTTCATATGAAAATTTAAAACATATTCTTCATATAAAAATTTACAAAATATTGTTCATATAAAAATTTACAAAATATTGTTCAGATAAAAATTTACAAAATATTGTTCATATAAAAGTTTACAAAATATTGTTCATATGAAAATTTTAAAAATATTGTTCATAGCAAATTTAAAATTATTGTTCATATAAAATTTACAAAATATTGTCCATATAAAATTTAAAAAATATTGTTCATATAAAAATTTAAAAAATATTGTCCATATAAAAATTAAAAAAATATTGTTCATATAAAATTCAAAAATATTGTTCATATAAAAATTTACAAAATATTGTTCATATAAAAATTTAAAAAATATTGTTCATATGAAAATTTACAAAATATTGTTCATATAAAAATTTACAAAATATTGTTCATATAAAAATTTAAAAAATATTGTTCATATAAAAATTTACAAAATATTGTTGATATAAAAATTTACAAAATATTGTTCATATAAAAATTTACAAAATATTGTTCATATGAAAATTTAAAAAATATTGTTCATATAAAAATTTAAAAAATAGTTCATATAAAAATTTAAAAAATATTGTCCATATAAAAATTTAAAAAATATTGTTCATATAAAAATTTTAAAAATATTCTTCATATTAAAATTTACAAAATATTGTTCATATAAAAATTTACAAAATAATGTTCATATAAAAATTTACAAAATATTGTTGATATAAAAATTTACAAAATATTGTTCATATAAAAATTTACAAAATATTGTTCATATAAAAATTTACAAAATATTGTTCATATAAAAATTTACAAAATATTGTTCATATAAAAATTTACAAAATATTGTTCATATAAAAATTTAAAAAATAGTTCATATAAAAATTTAAAAAATATTGTCCATATAAAAATTTACAAAATATTATTCATATAAATATTTACAAAATATTGTTCATATAAATATTTACAAAATATTGTTCATATAAAAGTTTACAAAATATTGTTCATATAAATATTTAAAAAATATTCTTCATATTAAAATTTACAAAATATTGTTCATATGAAAATTTAACAAATATTGTTCATATAAAAATTTAAAAAATATTGTTAATATAAAAATTAAAAAAATATTGTTCATATAAAATTTAAAAAATATTGTTCATATAAAAATTTAAAAAATATTCTTCATATGAAAATTTACAAAATATTGTTCATATAAAATTAAAAAAATATTGTTCATATAAAAATTTAAAAAATATTGTTCATATAAAAATTTTAAAAATATTGTTCATATAAAAATTTAAAAAATATTGTTCATATAAAAATTTAAAAAATATTGTTCATATGAAAATTAAAAAAATATTGTTCATATAAAAATTTACAAAATATTGTTCATATAAAAATTTAAAAAATATTGTTCATATAAAAATTTAAAAAATATTGTTGATATAAAAATTTAAAAAATATTGTTCATATAAAAATTTACAAAATATTGTTCATATAAAAATTTAAAAAATATTGTTCATATAAATGTTTAAAAAAACATTGTTCATATAAAAGTTTTAAAAATATTGTTCATATAAATGTTTAAAAATATTGTTCACATAAAAATTGAAAAATATCGTTCATATAAAATGTAAAAAAATATTGTTCATATATAAAATTTTAAAAATATTTTTCGTATACAAATCGAGCTTAGGCATTTGTGCGATGTGAAAAAATCGTTAATTCACTACCCGCCCAGCAGCAGCCGAATAGCGTAATGGTGAGAACCCTCTCGATCCTGGCTTGAGGTAGTTTTCTGTCTAGCCGCACTGATACAGCGAAACAGTACTCTGACAATATATATATATATATATATTGCTTATTTGTGTAAAATTACGTTGTAATTTGTATTTCAAGCGCAATTGATACGTATTTTGTTTTATTTAAAGTAAATCCACGCTTCTATAATGGAACTCACACACCCTTACGTTAATCTCGCGTAACCAAGGCACCGTTGCCGACATTTCAAAATTCTACCGCCAAGAGACAACGCATGGATTTTCAGTATTGACTTTTCTTTCCCCAACTTTACAAAATGGCAAGAAAGAAGAAGAAGAAGAAAAAAAAGAAAGAAACAAAATACTGGGGATGGAGTTTGACTCAGAAATATATTTAAATTATAAATTTCGAACAAATAAAACATTTGTTTATTTTCGTAAAATTGCGTTGTAATTTGCCTTTCAAACGCACTTGGTGCGCATTTTATTTTATTCATATTAAATCAACGCTTCTATAATGGAACTCACACCCTGACCTTTATACACACATACACACATACACTTATCTTCTTATCTTATCTATATACAGTCCTGGTCAAAATGATAAGACCACTTAAGAAAGTAAGCGTTTACGCATATTATCGAATTTTTAATAAAAAAAATGGTTGAAACCATTGCCAAAAGGGAAAATATGAAGTATGCTTCATTCGAAACCTTAACCCTGATCTAATAATTACTTTTTAAAAAACAAACATTTTCACCTGGTCAAAATTATAAGACCACTGATAATTTATCTAACAAAAGGCAATTATAAATTACTAAAAAGGGTCTCAGTATTTAGTATAACCTCCATTATTACGAATTACTTCAAAAATTCTCTTCGGCATGATTGCGACTAAGTTTTTTATCAGTTGTGAAGGAATTTTATCCCATGTACTGAAAACTGAATCAGAAAGTTCCTTTATCGAATCATACTGGATTCCATCCTTGAACACTTCTTTTGCCATCCATCCCCAAAGATTTTCAATGGGATTAAGGTCCGGAGAACATGCTGGATGATCTAACAATTCTATATTATTTGAAGAAAAGTATTCTCGTGCTTGTCGAGAAGTGTGTATCGCAGCGTTGTCTTGCTGGAAAATCCAATTTCTTCCACACAGACGTGGACCTTCAGTCCTGATAGAAGCATTTTCAAGCCTGGAAATGTACTTCAATGATGTTGGCCAGCCTTTCACTACTTGCAACTTTAGGGTTCCAGCTGACGAGAAAGCACCTCAGATTATTAAAGACCCTCCTCCACTATGCCGAGTTGAAAAAGTTTCTTTGGGCAAATTTTTATCATGCCAATAGTGTTGAAATCCATCTGGACCATCTAGATTAAACTTTTTCTCATCGGAGAAAATTAGATTTTCCCACTTCTCTTCATCCCAAATCTGGTATTTGGCGGCATATTTAAATCGGTTAGTTTTGTGCTGTTCAAGAAGACGTGGTTTCTGCAGTCGCTTTAAATGATTGAAACCCTTCATTTTCAGATACCTTTTGATGGTTTTAGGACTACATTCTGCTGCTGTTTTGCTTTTCAATCGACTTGAGCTCATACTGGAGTTTTTTTTTTAACTTCTTCTGATACGGCGATCCAGTGATGGGGTTATTTTTTTTTGGTCGACCTAGACTCTTTATGTGCCCATATTGATCTGGATTTCTTAAAAAAATTTGTGATGACCGTTTTGCTACGATTCACTTCGTTTGCAATGGATCTATGGGAGAGTCCACCCCTATCAAGCTCAAAGATCCTTCCTCTCTCAAACTCTGATAATGGTTTCCCTTTTGCCATTTATAATTTAATAAGATGTTTTTTATCAACTAACAAGTTGCTTTTAGTAACACAGAAAGCTTTTCGTATTCATTTTTTCAAAACTAGCCGATTTTATTAAAGTGGTCTTATCATTTTGACCAGGTAAAAATGTTTGTTTTTTAAAAAATAATTATTAGATCAGGGTTAAGGTTTCGAATGAAGCAGATTTCATTTTTTTCCATCACATTTTCCTTTTTTGGCAATGGTTTCAACCATTTGTTTGATAAAAAAATTCGATAATATGCGCAAACGCTTACTTTCTTAAGTGGTCTTATGATTTTGACCAGGACTGTATATAAAGTAGTAGCGTTCGTGTGCGTGTGTCTGTGTGTACAACTCCCAATGACCAAAGATATATAAAGGCCAAATGTGTGTATACCTCTCCTGGTCAAGAAATATTAATGCCCCATGTTAGCATACTTCTGTCAAAGAAAACATTATATTGTATACGGACTTTAAATATATGGCATTCTTCAAACCACATTTACATTATTGAGTTACGGTCATAAACATATCACTTTAAATTAAATCTATTTAAATAATTACCTCGATGACATTACTCATTCGACATAATAGCTTTGTTTCAACTGTACTAATTAAAAAAATAATTTTTTAGTTTATTTAAATTTAAAGTCATATTTGATTTAACTGATTTATCTGAAATCTGAAACCGTCTTATTTTCAAAACAAAAACCAGAAAACCAAAAGGGGAAATAATTGTGATCGTTTAATTGAAACGGAGCACTTTATTAAATATCTGTATTTATTTCGAAATATTATTCTAAGCTTAATTATTTTTTTAGTTTTAATTCGGAGGAAATTTTTTTTCGCTTATTTTTAATTTTTAAATAACCGTTTTTATTTGTTAGAGAAAAATAATTAAAACTAATGCCCTCATTTACTCGCATCCTCACGAGGACAGAGTTAGTCAGAGACACATGTGAACAAAATCCATCATCCTCTGCTCTTTTTGTTTATAAAATTTAATCGGTGTTGCCCAGGATTTATTATAATAATTATGCCATAGCAAGTGTGTTTAATTGCGTGCGAAACATTTTCTTTATAATTTATTTACTATCGTAAATTAAAAATATTCAATTTTTACGACGTGACCCAGCGTCGTTTAACCCCTAGAAAAAAATGGTCAATTTCAAGTTTCTTTCCAACTACTCAAAAAACTTGAAAATGACAACTTTTAATGGTTTTCGATGGTGCTGAAAACGAATATCACATTTAAATTTGGGGTAGATAAGTAGTTTTCATGACATGAAAAATTACTTTTTCAAAAAGTAGCGGATCACTTTCCTATATAAATTTAACGTAAAATGGGCACCCACTTTCTAACCACCTAATAATTTCTTCATATCATAAAAAATTAACTGTGATATTCTTTTTTAGCACCACCGAAAAATGGCGCTGTTTTTTTACTAAGAGATTCGTTTATTTTTTCATAATTTAGGACGTAAATAATGCTGTCAGTAAGCTTACACAAGCGGTTTACAAAAAAAAAAATTTTTGAGGTGGGTATTCAATTATAGAATTTGTATAGTTTTTACCAAGAACTCCTTTACTTTACTTAACCGCCTCCTAATGTAAACAGAATTTTTTGAAATCTTAAACTGCAGAGGCACCTGTTAACAACTATAAAGGTTCTATAATGAAAAAAGAACGAAAAACAAAAGTATGCTTTTGTAAACTTACTAAGAGCATAATTAGCGTCCTAAATTATGAAATGAAAAAATGAACGCATCTTTTAGTAAAAAAGAAACAGCACCAATTTTCGGGAGTGCTGAAAACGAATATCACAGTTAAATTTGTTGTAAGATGTGAAGAAATTATTAGGTGACCAGAAAATGGGTGCTAATTTTACGTTAAATTTATATAGGAAAGTGATCCCCCATTTTTTGAAAAAGTAATTTCTTCATATCATGAAAACTACTTATCTGCCCAAAATTTAAACGTAATATTCGTTTTCAGCACCACCGAAAGCCATTAAAAGTCGTCATTTAAAAGTTTTTGGGGGAGTTGAAAAGAAACTTGACTTTGACCAAAAAAATTAAGACCTGTTTTTTGTGGCCTAATACGTTTAAGCAGTCTTTATAAATAATATGAAAGAAGAAATTTTGAAAAAAAAATTTAACATTTTAGCGTGGGGGATAACTTTTCTATATAAATTTAACGTAAAATGAGCACCCACTTTTTGGCCACAAAGCGTTCAACCAGACATGTCATCTCTAGCATTTTTTCAAGCTTGGCGATTGAGAGGGGAGGGGCAAAACATGACAAATACAAACAATTTTTTTGTGGTGGTGGGGGGCAGGAATTACATTTGAAACATAAAATAACGATAAATTTAATTAATTTTTATGAAACCATTCAGTACTTTCACCTAACAATTTTATAAACAGAACGAACCCCAAAATATGACCAATTCAATTTTTTTTTTGGGGGGGGGGGCGGGGATAGGATTACATTGGAAATATAAAATGACGAAAAATGTCATTTAATTGTTTTTGGAATTAATTTTTGGTAGATCTTTTTTTTTTCTTTTGTGATCGCACGGGCATTCGCTGCTATTTTTTATTGAAACAAAAGTTGTAATGATTTATTTTTAATTATCTTTTCTTTGTAGGGTGGTCTTTCCAATGCTCAATATCCGGAGAATAGTTTCTTCTCTTTGTAGCCCTTCTGCTGAAATATCTGGTAGAGAGGGTAACACGTACTTTTTTTTGGGGGGGGGCGATTACATTTACATGTTTTCATCTTTAATTTTTGTTGTGGGCGTATCCACGTTGCCCATGATGAAAATGATTAGTATACAGGTGTGTTTCAAAAAGAACTTCATGTCAACCCAGGCAATGCTGGGTACCCATGCTAGTATATAAATAAAACAGTAGATGTATGCGTGTGTAAATATCTAACAGGTGAACTCTTAAACTATTGGTTACATAGCACTGAAATTAACAGAAAATAGTAATTATACACCAAGGATGGTTTACAACGAGTAATATATTTGTTTGGGTTGATGAATAACGCATACAGGCATATATCGTCATGTTGAAATTCGAAATGTTCATTTCTTATTGGCAACATGTTTGTACTACTTTTTGCACATAAAATAAATTAAAAATGTATTAATATTTGTACTTTATTGTCTTTGTCTCGACACCAACATTGGTAAAGAACGCCTCTGGAGCACGAAATGTTTTAGTTTCGATTCTAGCTGATGGTAGTAAGTCATTTTTTGAAAACTTTTGTAATCATGTCTTTGTATTAATAAATACGAACATTTACATGATTTTAAATATATTTGAACGTATTTTACGGCGGACGGAATCAAAATATTTATTTACAGACTTGGAAAATCAAACTTTTCTTTTTTAATTTCTTGCAAATATTTTTAGACAATTATTTTTTGTCGGAAATCAGTTAATTATTTATGAGGACGGAACATTCAAATATATCAAATACAACCTGTCAACGCCGGGTACTTCAGATGTTATATTACGCATCATAGAATGTGGACGTTTGTTGTATATTGGTTGGAATTGGAATGGAGATTATATATTGAAACATGTCTATTTATAAAGGATTGAGTGTCTAAGTTTGAATATGTGTGTGACATGCATTTTCACATACCTCTGCTTCTTCGTTGGTCCATCTGGAAATTCTTGTCTGGGAGGGAGACTTGATTCCTGTGTTTGGGGACGAAGAATTATTTCACTCCAAGACAAGAAATTGGTTCTATAGTTTTTTATTCACCTTCCAAATGTTTTGCAGAAAGGAACGGAAAGTGAATTTGGCCTGTGGTTACTTCTTCTAGGTCTTATTTCTACCACGTCATCGTTCGTTTCCCACCCCCCGCGAAGGGGAGGAGACAACGGCGAAGCCGGTGGTCGGTTCTAAGTCCAAATCAAATCTCCTCGATTCAGCTAACCTGATCAAATGACTCACACGCAATCAAATCAGCTGATTTTTACTTCCGGTCAACGTGTCTACACTATAATTCCACTCTCCCTCTCTCTCTCTCACTCTCACTATTCCTTAACACAGATAGTATATATATATATATATATATATATATATATATATATATATATATATATATTATTTGGGGTAAGCAGTTGCATATGGTCGCTACAAATAGCCATCTGTTTCAGTCTAAGAGACTTCATCAGGCGACCTGGAACCTCTCGACGCCAAGAGGCTCCAGGTCGCCTGATGAAGTCTGTTTGTAGCGACCATATGTAACTGTTTACCCCAAATAATAAAAAATATTTTGCTCTTTTTATTGAGCACTATTTAACAACCTCGTTGTCTTCATTAGTTCTGACTTTTGAACACCTCAAACCTGAATATATATATATATATATATATATATATATATATATATATATATATATATATATATGTGTGTGTGTGTGTGTGTGTGTGTGTGTGTGTGTGTGTGTGTAACAGGTATAGAGGGCTAATTGGACTTTTAAAATACCTAGTTAGAAATTCTACGAGTAATGCACTGTTATAAATGTTTTAAACAATAGGTGGAAGACCAATATGGCTCTCATGTTAGTGTAGTATCTTTTCTGTCTAACGATGCTATCCTCACATCCCAGGCATTACTATATTTTTCAAAGGGAGAGAAGTTTGCTTTTTATCGACTGTAGCATGTTGCCGTGCCCTTGTCTTTAAGACCTAAGGAACAACCCCCTGTGAAAAGAATAAAAAAAACAATTTGGCCATCATCATCATCATCATCATCATCATCATCATCATCATCATCATGCGATAACGATCCATAATTTCCTGTCAACTCACTGCATCATGAACTTGTGCAGCGTTTTAACTTACTGATGCGTTTGTAAACGCGTATACATCCGTCGGAAAACCAGCTTCTATGTCGTCTGTTTACAAAATCTCTCCTACGCTATGTTTATTTAAAAAGAAGAAGAAGAGAACTCACCAAAAAGTAGATACACAGGTTACTTGCCTTCACGCATTGAGAAAGATAGCTAGATAGACAGAGTTTGTCTCGCTACAGCTAGCTAAATAGTGCCTGCCCCCTTAAAATAAACACATCTTATCTGCTTGGTGTTGCCAGAAACAAAAAGAAAAAAGAAAGAAAAATGTTGTTGTGTCGACTTCCATTCTAGAATCACCTATGACCCCTAGGTGTCACTCAAACTTTTTTTATTACAACGACTTCCGTTATTACTCTCATTTCAAGCGATTTGAAACAAAAAAAAATAATTTTTATATTTTGTTACCCACACGAGTTCTTATTTCTTCCCATTTGTTGTAACGTTCATCACATGTCTCTTTTGTTTTATTATTCGTTTTTGGTACTTCTGCAGTTTAAAGCCCGTTTTTCCGTGAGTCTCGCTCGAATTATATCGAGCGAACGGAAGTCAATACAAAAAAAAAGAAAAAAACAAATCAACAAACAACCTATCGTAATGAACTAATAAAATTTAATGTTTAATAATTCTTTTTTATTGTAAACTGTTTATTTCTTGTAATAAAAGTTTCATTTCTTTGAATTAGTGAACAAATATTTTTCTTTCTTTTCGTTTTTTTGTAATTTTTTAAAAGATTTTAAAATTATTTTTATAAGCAATCGACGACAGCATTTTTTAATGCATTTTCTGCAAAAATTTTCTTTTGAAAATACGCATATATATATATATACATATATATATATATATATATATATATATATATATATATATATATATATATATATATATATATGTATATATATATATATAATTCGGAATACTACGAATTAGTCTATATATATATATATATATATATATATATATATATATATATATATATATATATATATAGACTAATTTGTAGTATTCCGAATTATACTGGGTTAATATAATTCAGTAATTGTTCATATACCAATAAATTTGAGCCAAACGGAAGAGATGATTTACAAAGTGAGCTACAAAATTATCATGTTTCATAATTGAGCATTCATATACTGTTTTAACAAAAACCAAGACTTTAAGAAATGGGTCGATAGCAACAAAAAGTGTATTTCATTGTTAGTTACAATTCTTATAAGACCATTTGGACAAATTCAAACAATATCTCGTTTGAAAATTTTCACAAGAACAGCTTTTCTTCAGACTTATTAAATAAAAAAAAAAACACTTTAATAATAACACATTAAGGAAAAGAAACATTTCCTTTATACGAAAAAGAAAACAAGCGGGAACACTTTACCTCTGTCGCATCTGTGCATAGTATTTTTTAAAGATTTATATATCTACCTATTTATGTATCTTTATTTTAAAAAAAGAAAAAAATTCAAACTAAATATCTTTTTAAAGATTTATATACCTACCTATTTCGTATCAGTATTTACAAAAAAAAAGTTACAAACTAAATATCTTTTTAAAGATTTATATATCTACCTATTTATGTATCTTTATTTTAAAAAAATTAAAAAAATTCAAACTAAATATCTTTTTAAAGATTTATATACCTACCTATTTCGTATCTGTATTTACAAAAAAAAAAGTTCCAAACTAAATATCTTTTTAAAGATTTATATATCTACCTATTTATGTATCTTTATTTTAAAAAAAGAAAAAAAATTCAAACTAAATATCTTTTTAAAGATTTATATACCTACCTATTTCGTATCTGTAATTACAAAAAAAAAGTTCCAAACTAAGTATCTTTTTAAAGATTTATATATCTACCTATTTATGTATCTTTATTTTAAAAAAAGAAAAAAAATTCAAACTAAATATCTTTTTAAAGATTTATATACCTACCTATTTCGTATCTGTATTTACAAAAAAAAAAGTTCCAAACTAAATATCTTTTTAAAGATTTATATATCTACCTATTTATGTATCTTTATTTTAAAAAAAGAAAAAAATTCAAACTAAATATCTTTTTAAAGATTTATATACCTACCTATTACGTATCTGTATTTACAAAAAAAAAAGTTCCAAACTAAATATCTTTTTAAAGATTTATATATCTACCTATTTTCGTATCTTTATTTTAAAAAAAGAAAAAAATTCAAACTAAATATCTTTTTAAAGATTTATATACCTACCTATTTCGTATCAGTATTTACAAAAAAAAGTTCCAAACTAAATATCTTTTTAAAGATTTATATATCTACCTATTTTCGTATCTTTATTTTAAAAAAAGAAAAAAATTCAAACTAAATATCTTTTTAAAGATTTATATACCTACCTATTACGTATCTATATTTACAAAAAAAAGTTCCAAACTAAATATCTTTTTAAAGATTTATATATCTACCTATTTTCGTATCTTTATTAAAAAAAACAAAACGAAAACGAATTACAAACTAAATATGGAACGATATTACCACTAATTACCTATGCCCCTTAGATATGTTTTATTAGTACCATTTCTCGATTTCATAAATTAGATTTCTTTATTTCTTTATTTAATTAAACTTTTTTTTTTTTCAATATTTATTTTTTAATTTTTCAAAATTTTCCTCTTTTTCCCTTTTTTAATTTGTAAAAATGTTTAATTTTATTATTTTTTAAACCGGACTAATCAACTAAGTTAAATCGTTACGAAACTACGTAAGTTTCGTATCGGGAAATTGCTCTCAAAATTATCCGCTAGCTTATTAATGCGATTTAGGACAGATTTAAGTTCAAAACTTATTCAATAAGGAAATAAAGTCTAAATACTACTTTATATTTAGTTCTTTTTCATTCTCCATTTAAAATTAAAGATCTCAATCTATTTATTATTTTTATCTTTTTAATTTTATCTTTTTTATTCTCATTCGTCCTCTCTTGTTAAGATTTCCGATTATCGGATAATTTAGAAGTAGAAGAGAGATATTTCTGTAAGTCTGGGATTTATAAAAATTAATTGAAGTTATAAGATACCAAAATTCTAAAAAGTACACCTAACGATAAAGGGGAAATAACCAGGGCCGTTCGGTGTATCTAGTTTGGTAAATTCCTGATATTCATTTATGATTTATTTCAACGGATCCATATATTCATTACTTATCATATAAACAGGACTTTCCTGAGTATAGGCTTTTTCCTAAGGGATAGTAGTTTCTTCCCGTTGAAGGAAGGCATTTCATTTTCCTTTCTTGTCACAAGAATAAAGACTTGTTGTTTGAAGTGTAATTAAAGCGCAATTTAGTGTCGTCTGCTCATTCTCGTCTCTTTTTGCCACTCAGTTTCTCAGTGAATAAGCTCATTCGGCATTTTCCGGGCCGGTTTTCGTCGTCCGTCGGGCATTGCTGAGTGAGACTCACGGAAACTCGGGATTTAAACTGCCGAAGTACCTCTTTTTGTTAGTGAGGTCTGCGGTACATTTTACGACTGGCACATCGCCTATCCGTGATTCGCGCTGATACATCGTCATACTAGTGTAAGTATGCAGGTTATTTGTGTTTAAAGAGATAAAAACCAAACCGGAGTCCAACGTTTCCCTCGTGATAAGGCAAGTAAATAGTGCGACACTACATTTGTTTACAACCTTTGAGATGTTGCATATAACTCCCCTGCAAGGGGAGGACCAATATCTTTTAAATCACAATCAAATAAAATACACGTTTATTATCGAATGCGTTTCACAAATCATAACAACAAAATTAAATCCTACTTTACGGTACTGGATATGACCTTAAACTATAGCCGATGGTGAGGCCCCAGCTTGTGGGCTTTGGGAGTGTGGAGCCACCCTTTAATTGCCATTGCTCTCAGGTCCACTCTGATCCGGAGTGGTAGTACCTGTTAGGGTTCCAACTATGGGTTAAATAGAAACCGACTTAAAAAAAAAACACAAATATACTCTATTCAAAAATTGTTCTTCAAAATCACTTGATCCGGCATTAGATAACCTGAAAAGGGTTGATATGCCGTAAAACAAAAACAAACAAACGAACAAACAAACAAATCTTACTTCGTGTTACTGCTCCTCCCGTTACTGAGGCATTTCATCCATGATCCTCACCGTTGAGAGCATTCTCACTTCAAATTATAGTCGTACAACATTCAAAGAAAGGAGAATGTTATGAATTTTAAAGAAAGACTATTCATTAAATTTTTTACATTGCCTTATCTTCTGCTCGCAGAGGAGGAAAGCACTCCGGGCAAGGAGAATCTGTAGCATTAGCCATTTGAATTTATGATATACTAGCAGGGGTGCCCGGAGTGGTCTGGGAATGAATAACAATCAATAAATGGTCCACCTTCCCATATGTTTATTGTACTCAAAATCGGTGAAATCGCCTATTGTTTTTAATCAAATTGATTGATTGCCCGGTCTAGGTATGAACCCCTACTTCGCGGTGTATCACAAGGAAGCTTTACATGCCTCTCTGCAATGACTTAAGCTGCTATACATCGTGGTCTATAAGGCAGTGTAAAGAATCTGCTGTTGACTTTTTAAAATTATTTTAAAATAATGGTCTGACTTCAAGTTTAAAATGCAACATTCAAGTATCATGATTCGATTGCGTTCTATACAAAAACAAAATTTCAAACGCGCTCCTGTTATACCAAAGATCCTACTTTTTTTTACATAGGCATCACCACTTATCAAGGCCCAGAGACCATTCGAGGATAAGGGGTAGGAGTGTACAGTAGTCAATTGGACAATAGAGTAATCGTTAGTAATGGAAATTCGGTAAATTTGTTAACTTAAGTGGAACGGCTCATCAAGGACAAGGACTTGTTTACGTTGGACTTGAAGACAACCATATTGTAGTCAGCTGGAAAGCAGGAAAACGGAAGACAGTTCAACAGGCGTGCAGTTCTAAGAAAGAAGCTTTGTTCATGGAATTTACGTTTAGGTTTAGGCACAGATAAAGAGTGGGGGAAATTATTGATAGTGTTTTCAGCTAGACGAGTGTTTCTTGTGAAAGTTTGGCGAGGGGGGGCACAGAGTGAAGCTCAGTCGAGCACTTTCCATGAAAATAACGATAAAGCAAAGACAAACTCGCAACATCTCTTCTGTGAGATAGAGATTGCATGAAAGAGAAAAGGACATCTACGAGGCTACGAAGTTTATTTTTAAACTATCAAGGCAGGATAAGTCGTTTCTAGCAGCTCCTGTCCAGATGTGGAAGCAGTACTGCATCCCTGGACGTACATGGCTCTTATATAGATAAAGAATTGCATCAGCAGTTAGATATCTACTAGATCGATAGAAGGATCCCATCATTTTCCAGCGGCCTAATTGGTTTTATGAATTATTGTTTTTTTCATAATCACTTGAATTAATGTTAAACGTACAACAGTAAAATATTGTTGTGTTCTTAACGAAATATTCATTTCGAACGCACCCCTGTCTTATAAAAGAATCTACAGTTAATTTCATAGGCTTGGCCATTTTCTTGTGCAGTGAAAAATTTCTCAAATTCATTTATGATATTAGACTGGATAAAAGTGTAAAATCTGGTCAAAACATGACTTTCTTTAATTGGATTGTTTCGATTATCGAATTTTGTTACTTATCGGAGTCATTCCGATACAAAATCTACGTAAAGTACACTCCCAGTCACATCAAGTATATTCGTGCGAAATTTTAAAGAATCGACCCAGCCGTTATGGAGTCCACACACACACACACACACACACACACACACACACGCGTACGCGCACACACGCACACACAAACACGCACACGCACGCACACGCACACACATACACACACGCATGCACACACACGCACGCACACACACGCGCACGCACACACACACGCAAACACACACACACGCGCACGCACACGCCACATTCACACGCACACGCACACACGCACACACACACACACGCGCGCGCGCACACACACGCACACACACACGCACACGCACACACACGCACATGCACACACACGTACACGCACACATGCGCAAACACACACGCACACACACGCACACGAACACACACGCGCTCACACACACACACGCACGCACAAGCGCACACACACGCACATACACATACACAAAATTCCTTTTATCTAGAGAGGAAGGGATAGATATAGAGCTTCTTGAGTCATTTCTTTACATTTCTTTACACATGTCTTTAAACGCCTCTCAACGTAAAATCATGCAAACATAACAATACAGTTTAATCATGTATAGCGACGCCTAAAATTTAACTCTTTTCCAAAACACGAAGAATAATCTCCAATCTGAAAAAGGATCATTTATCAAAATTTAAACGCCGCTAAACGCCTACTAGCTGTCGAAGGGAGGACATTCCAGGCCATGAAAATCTTAGTTGTAGTTCGTCTGATCAGGCAGGATCAGAACCAGAACCAGAACCACACCCAGAACCAGAATCAGAACCTGAATCCGAGGTTGTAAATACCACCCTTCGCAGAAGCCAACGAACTAAGAGGCCACCCCCGGAGTGCACTCTATGTGATCATCAGATCAGGGGGGGAGTGTAGTACTTACCAACAAAACAAACTCCCACGTGTTTGTGCCTTGTATAGGCATGCGCGACAACAAAACTTGGGTTTTTATAAGCGGAAGTCTCGAGGTTGTCAGGAATCTACAGGCGCATGCGTAAGAGGAGGGATTGAGATAGTGGTATAAAAGGCAGGTCGAGTGAGAAGGTTGTTGTTGTTGTTGTCATTGGACGTTACAGTGACGCGTGCGTTAGCAGGTGATTAAGAGGCTGGTTTTTTTGTGTGTCAAGTCGCGCACCTCGGTAAAGATCATATAAGTCGTGCACCTCGGTGAAAGTGAAGGTCATAGCTTAATTCCATAACTTATAATAGATTCTTAAATTACTTTACGTGTGCTAGTCACTCTCCTTTAACACTCTTTCTTGTATTCAAAAGGCGTCACGTTCGTTTCTAGCTACAGCAGGTTGCGTGACATTTCAGTGCATACGTTAACCCAATGACTCCGATTTTCTGTGCACGTGCCGGTTGAATTTGGTTAAAATAGAATAGGTTAATGGTATTAGGATTTTGCTGTTGTAGGTTATTATAATTTATGGTTAGTATTTTTTTTTAAGTTTTAAAATATTGATTTTATTTGCTGATCGACGAAATAGTTTGGAAATCTACTATTGATAAGTACTTGGTTGGTATTTTTAGTTCAAGGAGAAGAGTTTTTTTTATCAGAAGAGATTAGGTTGGCGCGGTTAAGAAAGTTTTTGATGGTGGCTATTTTGTAACTTTAGAATGCAAGAATTTAGGCTGGTGGTTTTTTGTAGTTGGAGGTGCTGAATGGGTTGTTGGAAGTATCTATAAGAACGTTGATGAAATGAATTTTGTTATTAACATTTAGTTCTACAGTAAATATTAGTATGGGGTTATCTCGGAAAAGGTTCTTTAGTGTTAGTTAGTATTTGTTCGTTGTTGTCAACTAGAATTAGTATGTCGTCTACATATCGTACATAGTATATAGAAGGCTTTTTTGGTGTTATTAAATGTCCGGTTTTCAAGGTCAATCATGTAGAACTCACTGAAAATCGGTCCGAGAATGGAACCTACTGAAACTTCATCTACTTGGAAGTAGATATTACCTTTATAATCGTAAAAGGGTACTTTGGTAGCAAAAATTAATAGTTATTTTTTTTAAAGTATTCTTTTGTCAGTTTTAAAAGGATGAAGAGACGGGTTTTTGTATACATTGTCAAGGATTATATCTATGGTTGTTTAAACAGGTACGTTTGTGAAATTTAAACAATAATCTCTGATAGGTAGTAGCAGATATTTTTTCCCTCTTTAAACTTACTACACCCACGAAACACGAAATCATTGGGCCTTTTTATAACTTTACATAGCCCCATCCGACAGGTCAATTATTTGATTTCTGACATCCATTAATTTTACGTTTGACTAAAAACCTGAAATAGCAAACAATCCCCTAGCATTTTTAGTTAAACAGAATATAGGAATAGCCGATAATCAGCAGCTAGAACTACACGTTAGGATTACAGACACTCATTATTCGGATTAACAGTTCGTATTTTTCGAACACTGAAAATTTAATTCGCTGTGCGACTTTCGATTGCATTTTATAAGGTTTTATCTTTTTTTTACTCCGTTTTTCAATATAAGACAATCACTTACATAACTCGTTTAGCTTATCTATCGTAAAACATACGCTGAAACAAGCCGATTATTTACGCAATGCTTGAGTTTCTCCTGGCGGTTTGTACCAGTTATATTCATGGGTGTCTCCAGTAGCTAAAAATTACCTTTTTTCACTCGGTTTCATTGATTTCCACGCCGGAACAAGGTTTCGTTTCGCTTCTTGTCCTTCCTACACCGATCACTGTTCGTACGCCCATTGTTATTATATTTATTATTTTTTCAATAACTACCACTACTATGACTACTACTTTTCTTATTTATGTTGTGCCAGAAATAATTTACCGACGAGTAAGAAGAGGGAAAGAAAAGACGTTAAGGCTTGCAACAAAATAGCGTCGTTGTTTACACGCAATCTTTTTTTTGATATGGTTAGTTCTTATCGAGTTATCTTGTGCTGCAGTTATTAGGGATTCAGTGTCTCGGTTTACATGTCCTTTTCGCATCCATATTATTATTATTATTATTATTATTATTGGTGGTGGTGGGGTGGGTGTGATGTTAGTATTGGTATCATTGCTAGTATAACTTTACTTTTCTACATTCTCCATATTTTTGATTTTTAGTATTTTGGCGCATTATTCTATTTCTACTACTACTACTACTACTACTACTACTATATTATTATTATTATTATTATTATTATTGGTGGTGGTGGGGGTGGTTATGATGTTAGTATTATTACCATTGCTAGTATTATTACTAATAGTACAACTTTACTTTTCTACATTTTCCATATTTTTAGTTTTTAGTATTTTGGCGCATTATTCTATTTCTACTACTACTACTACTACTACCACCACCACCACCACCACCACCACATTATTATTATAGTAGTAGTAGTAGTAGTAGTAGTAGTAGTAGTAGTAGTAATATTAGTGGTAGGAGTAGTAGTCCTTTTATTTTTATTCTTTGTTGTTTTATTATTACGATTTTGATTATTTGGCTGTTTTATTGTTACAATTACTATTACGCTTACTGTTATTAATATTGTATAATAGTATAAACATTGTTGTTTCATTTCTTAACATTATATCCATTTTTTTTTTCAATTTCTTTAGTTAATGTTATTACGATCACTTTTATCGCTATTGTTCTATTAATATCATTATAAGTTTACTGTCATTATTATCATTATTTTTTTTTTACATAGGCATCACCACTTATCAAGACCCACAGACCACTCGAGGATAAGGTTTAAGAGTGTGCAGTAGTCAATGGGACAATATCGTAGTAATCGTTAGTAATGGAAATTCGGTAAATTTGTTAACTTAAATGGAACGGCTCATTAAGAACTTGTTTACGTTGGACTTGAAGAAAGTCAGATATTAGTCAGTTGGAAAGCAGGAAAAAGAAAGACAGTTCCACAGGCATGCAGTTCTAAGAAAGAAGCTTTGTTCATGGAATCTACGTTTAGGTTTAGGCACAGATAAAGAGTGGGGGGGTGGGGGTGAATTATTGATAGTGTTTTCAGTAGACGAGTGTTTCTTGTGAAAGTTTGGCGAGGGGGGACTATAAATTGGAGCTGAGTCGAGCACTTTCCATGAAAATAACGATAAAGCAAAGACACACTCGCAATATCTCTTCTGTGAGAAAGAGGTTGCAGGGAAGAGAAAAGGACATCTCCTACGAGGCTATGAAGTCTATTTTTTAACTCTATCAAGGCAGGACAAGTCCTTTCTAGCAGATCCTGCTCAGATGTGACAACAGTACTCCATCCCTGAACGTACCTGGCTCTTATATAGATAATTGCATCAGTAGTGAGATATCTATTGGATCGATAGAAGGATCCCACCATTTTTCCAGCGGCCTTGGCAACAGATTTGATGTAGGTGTTCCATTTCAGATCAGGAGTAACGGTCAAGCCCAGAAGCTTATCAAAACATGAGGCCTCTCCAAGACTAGAACCATTCATTTCAATTGATGCCAGATGGGGATCAGAGCGTTGATGATGTAAAGATAAAAGCTTGGTTTTAGATGCATTAAAAGTAAACAGCCACTCCTTTCCCCTATTGTACCACGTGCTCAAGATCAGAGGAGAGGGGATCGGCGAGAACTTGATCGTTTCAATGTGCTACCATAGATGGTAGTGTCATAAGCATAAATTTCTACGAATGATGTAAGGATATGATTTGGAAGATCATTAATGTAGACTAGGAAGAGTGTTGGACCCAGGATGAACCCCTGAGGGACTCCAGCATTAATACTGTGAGCTTCTGATTTTTGCCCATCAACCTATCAGAGAGAAATGATTTAATAATTGAGAAGACATTGCCAGCTCTATCATAGCTGGAGATCTTTTGAAGTAGACCTTATAGTAATTATTATTATTATTTGTATCATATTTTTCTCAGTATTATTTACATCATTGTTACTCTTTTTATTCTTACTATTATCAACAATGTTATCACTATAATTAGTAAGAATACGATATATTTATTATTGGTATTCGTATTAATAATGTTAACATCACTATCATGTACTATCATTTATAATAAATTCTAGCTTGAGCTTGGGCTTCGGCGTTGAATTTTTCGTCATTTACTATGCATTCCCGGGCAACGACGGGCCATGGGTAGGCTAGTCATATATAATAAGAAAAGAAGAGAAATAATTGAAATAACAAATTAATGCAGTTTAAATTCCTCAGTTCAAGATTTAACAATTGCATAAACTGCTAGAAAATTTACAATTACAAAAAGAAATTCAAAGTTAAGTAATTCAAGTTAAGGTTTCTTGTTAATTTTCTACTGTTATATAACAGTTGAACATAAACAAGAAACCTAAACTTAAATTGTAAAATTGAAAAAGGGACCATCAGTTGTTTATCGTGTAGCTGCTTCGGAGATTTATAGAAAAGACATCTGTTAAATTCATGTCTTTCCTGTGGAGCATACCACTTCTCCAATGACAAAATGTAGACACAATCCATACACTATTTAACTAATATATTAATATAAAATAATATGATATATAGTATTATACATAGGTATAATAATAATAATAATAATAATAATAATAATAATAATAATAATAATAATAATAATAATAAGTACAATATATATATACATATATATATATGTGTATATATATATATGTATATATATATATTGTACTCATTATGTGTGCGTTTATATATATATATATATATATATATATATATATATATATATATATATATATATATATATATGACGTTTTTGCAATTTAATATAAAAAAATAATTCACTAATTAACTAAGTAACCAGTTCTCGCTCTTCCCTATACCACATTTCGGTAAACAAGTAAAAATACATTTAATAAGCATTAACTAATAATAAAAAAAACAAAAAAAAAACAAAAAAAACAAACAAACAAACAAACAAAAAACCTCTACAATTTTCTTTGACCGGATACAAAACAATAAAATGTGTCTGCGTGTTTGTTCACTTTTCGCGTTCTTTTCTATTTATTGTTAATAGAAAACTCTCCGTTTTCTATTTCTTTCAATTAGTTGGTGAATTTGTAAGTGCGCGTGTTTATATCTTTCTTCCTTTCTTTTATATTAACAATGTGTTAACAATTCTGTCTTTTTTTGCAGTGTCTTTTATTATTATTATTATTATTATTATTATTATTATTATTATTATTATTATTATTATTATTATTATTATTATTATTATTGGCTCACATGGAGCTTTCACACAAGTCAGCAAACGATCGGTTTGGAGACCTGTGGTATTCTCTGGAAGCTGAGTGACAACAAGTCTTCCCAGACGTCCATCTCTCTCCACCTCCTTCGATAGCATTTGCAAATAAATTTGCGTCATCGCAACAGCCTCATACCATTGATTTCTCGCTGGTAGTGGCCATTGGTTTATAGTGGAATTTGAGTGGCACTAAGCCTCCCCAAGGTTCCAGTTCTCTTCGCGCTTGTCCAGTGGAGGTCTGGCCAGCGCTCACTCCTCGGTCTTTCCATCCTCCTTTACCCTTCTCGGCTCTTTGGTATCACTTTTCTATTGGGGGGGGGACGGTGATGAGACAATGGAGGGTTTATTATTATTATTATCTACTCACTAGGAGTAGTCACACAAGATTGCTCTTTGAGAACAACCTGTGGTGTTCCCTGGAGTCTGAGTGAAAACAAGTCTCTTCAGATTTCCAATTCCCTCCACCTCTTTCCTAAAGAATTTGCGATCGCAGCAGCCGCTTAACATTGATTTCTCGTTGGTGGCGACCACTGGTCTTCGCTAGAATTTGGGTGTTTTATTATTATTATTATTATTATTATTATTATTATTATTATTATTATTATTTACTCACTAGGAGTAATCACACAAGCCATCATCAAAGATTTCTGTTTGAGGACAAGTTGGGTGTAAGCCATTGGAAAAGCGCCCCTTGATTTCTGAGAACTTCGACTGGAGCAAAATCGGGGGAAAAAATGGAAAGAACTTAAATACCTGCCGGAGAGAACACATCCGGTTCTCACACATTATTCTTACAACTCCAGTTCTCACACATCCAGATTCTCACACATCCAAGTTCTCATACATTCAGTTCTCACTCATCCAGGTCCTCACACATCCAAGTTCTCACACGTTCAGTTCTCACACATTCAGTTCTCATACATCCAGGTTCTCACGCGTTCAGTTCTCACACATCCAGTTCTCATCATCCAGTTCTCACACATTCAGTTCTCACACATTCAGTTCTCACACATCCAAGTTCTCACACATTCAGTTCTCAGTCCGAGTTACTAACTACTTAGACATCATCACTCCTTTGCCTATGTTGCTATGACCAAACTTTACAATCGGCTACGGATTCAAGGTCTTCAGCTTATTCTTGCGTATATTGTTTCGGACTCTGTAGGACTAATTCTCTAATAAAATCGATCAATTCAATTTTTGAATGGTTTATCCACCTAAATATCCTAAATTATTGAGGAGAAGCTTCTTCCATATTTTAACTGATTTACGAAACTGTCTTACATTTTCTGGAACTAGCCTCTGATGAAATAACGTTTAAGAGAAAAACATAATCAGAGAGTATTTTGAAATAAAAAAATCAGGTAGATTTTGAAATTCTTTTTCATGAATCCAGTTCGTTCACAGATGTTGTTTCCGTTACGTCCTTCAGAATAAAATTTATTAACGAATTAATGAATGTTGGACGAAATAAACGATACACATTGTGAATTTTAAATAATTTTTAAAACATAAAAATTGTAAAAAAAAAAACAAACCCTAAAATGTTGGCTTGATTTTTTTTTAATTCATTGTTATTGTTGTCCTAAATTAATTGATTAAATTTATTTTTATATGTCATACTGTAACGTAGTGCACACGTTTACACACGTAGAGCCAACACATTGTAGCAGAGTACGTCGTAAGGAACATAGGACAAATAATAATTCGACTTCTTTTTTTGTAACTACGACATTTATTTCCGGGTACTTTCCCGAATAAACGATGATGGCGATACTTCTCTTTAACCTTTATCGTTTCGTACGTGCTCGCGAACGTGTTCTCGAATGTGCTCTTGAACGTGATCCTCAGTATGTGCACGCGCTCTTTTTATAGTCTTTTTCTTCGCACACAGCTCAGCATTTACGTCCACGCATCGACGCTCTATTACACTATAGCGCTTATTTGTAAACAAAAGTAAAATGACACATCCATCAGATTTCCAAACTAGGTAAATTGTTGATAGCCGCGTGGCAGGTGCTACTGCAACAGAAATGGCCGATATGGTGATCATATCATGACGAACTGTCTCGAAGGTGATGGTAATCTATGAAAAAGAAGGCAAAAACATCCCCCTCTAATCAAAATTCTGGAAGAAAGCGGACGCTGTCCAAAATAGATCGTCGAGTCTTTGCAAGGATCCTGGCGTAAGAACACAGAATTACGGCACCCAACACTTACAGCACGGTTTATATTCTAGTCAATCTAGTTGATTTTTTGGCTGAACCTCCAAAAACTTCTAACAAAGGTTTTTAACTTGGACATTGGGCATGAGTAATCTTGCCGAAATGGGTTAACGGCCGCCATCTTTAAATATTGCCACCGATTCTAGCCTCTCCTCTTTCAACTCAATTACTGTAAATTCATCTTCAAAAACAGCAAATGTTGCAATGTGAAATTTGATAAAACTAACAGTTTTCGTAAAGCTTGATATAATTACTTGTGCCTTATTTTTATCCCCGTTAATGTATTACTGCTAGAGCTTAATATTTTGTGATATTCTAATTTCAGCTTGGCCGAAGTGAAGTACCGATAATTATGGATACTGACAAGTGTGCTATTTGCAACAATGAACTGCCCAGTAATGAAGAAACCCTCATCATCTAACAGAAGGGAATCGATTCAATTAACAGAGCTTCTGGATAATGTGGAGAGGAGATCATAATACAGCTTAGTCAACTTCTTCACAAGAAATCGTTGGATCAACCCAAATATATAGAAATTGACCGTAAAGACATATCTACGCATGATGAAAAGCCATTCGTGCAATCCGCTCTTTGTGTGTGTTTAACTTTAAGGAACATTGTCTTTTTAAAGGTTCTGGAGCAAAATCTTATAGAAATAAAAGAAGTATTGATGTTTCCCATGTAGAAGCTCTTGAGTTTAAGGACAGAGAGTTAAAGGTTTGTGAGAAAATCCGAAAAAATGATGGCTGGGCACCCGCTGTTAAAAGTAGAATAGGTTACGTAGCTGACCTTGTTTTACAAGAAGCACGTTATCACAGAACATGTTTTGCAAACTTTGATTGCAATAAATACATTCCTAAAGCATTCCCTTCTGCTGATTCTTATAAGAAAAAATACCTTTGGTAGATCGGAGGATTCAGAAAGAAAGCAGTCGTGAACATTGGTTATTATTTTCAGGAAAATGACGAAGAACAACTCACCATTGTGGATCTTGTTAAAAAAATGGAGGAAATTCTTTCATACATGAAATCTCAATTGTTAGAACATTTTAAAGACAAAATCATTGTGACTGCAATTAATGGGAAATCTAAATTCGTCATATTCTTAACTACAGCAAAATGTGTTCTCCATGAATTCCATGCACAGAACCACTCATCAGACAATTCAGAATCAGAGAGAACCACTCATCAGACAATTCAGAATCAGAGAGAACCACTCATTAGACAATTCAGAATCAGAGAGAACCACTCATCAGACAATTCAGAATCAGAGAGAACCACTCATTAGACAATTCAGAATCAGAGAGAACCACTCATTAGACAATTCAGAATCAGAGAGAACCACTCATTAGACAATTCAGAATCAGAGAGAACCACTCATTAGACAATTCAGAATCAGAGAGAACCACTCATCAGACAATTCAGAATCAGAGAGAACCACTCATTAGACAATTCAGAATCAGAGACCATTAGAATCATAAAGACGGTAGCCAAACTTATCAAGAATGACATTACCCCTTAGACTACACTGGCTGCTAATTTTTTAACACCTAGTTTTCTATTACAAACAACTGAAACAATGGTGTCTTCAAGGACTATGGAATTCTTCTTTACCATCACTGCATTAATCAATGAATGAAACCCGTGTTTGAAACCCATATTTGAATTTTTGCATTGCTTTTTTAATAAAAAAATATTATTTTTCAAAAACCCTAGACTTGATTTTATGTGATGTGAAAAACTTCACACCCATTATAGGTAATGTGTGTAAAAATACCATCGTAGCCAAAGGGTTAAAAGTATCCAGACAATTTCAGAATATTATTTGTCTTGAACATGATGTGATTCTTGAATATGTTCATAAAACATTGCTGATGTTTCTCAGGCAGATATTTGCAGGCAAAGACAATGATTTGAAATTTGCATCAATAGGTCAAACAATAATGCCGGCTGTTAGACTCAGAGCTCTCCTTGCACTTTTGCAGTTTAGTTTAGCAATGGAAATGCATAACCAATTTGGATCGAGGTTCTTAATTGACACTCTGAATAAGCCTGGCTTCTCTTCATCTTACTCAGAATTCCAGAAATTCGAAAGAAATGCTGCTCTTGCCCATGGCACTGAAACTCTATCCTCTGTTGAAATTGAATTCGTGCACTTTGTAGCTGATAATTTGGACCATAATGTAAGGAATATTGATGGATTCAACATATTCCATCGTGTGAGTATCATAGCATCTTTTATGCTTGGGAAAGTTAAAGCAAAGCAAGTTCCAAGGATTTAGGTCCTTCGAGAAGATATAAACAATATCAACTACCTAGATTCACAGCACACCAGCAAACCATCAGTGACATTTAAAAAGCTCCAGGCCAAGAAAGTTGTTGACATCCTTTAGGAGGTTTTACTAATTTTACATCTGTAGCAGAAAAGTCATTTCCTGAAAATTAAGACCTGAAGAAAGCTCAGGGGCCATTGAAAGTCTCCTTAATGAAACTGAGACATTGGATAATGTTCTGTCATCAGAGTCTGAGAACAGGATTGACATGTGAAAGATGCGATGGTTGACTAGCGAACAGCAAAATTGTGGATTAAATACCTTGATATGATGAAGATCCTGAAACTGTTTATCGGGAACTGAATAATGGGCATATTTGTCAGGAAATGTTAGAAATTTTATGTCTCGAAATTTTTATGTCTCGAAAGCTTGATTTTAAAGATGGCGACTGTTGACCTTATTCGGCAGGCAAACTTTTTTTTTTTTTATCTGAAAGAGAGGTTATTCATGCCCAATATGCAAGTTAAAAACTGTTAATCAAGAGCTTCACCAGATTAGATTTTTATAGCAGGGGTGTTATCAGAAAACCACTACTTTCGATTATCTTCCCTTGTTTATCCAACTCCTGTACAGTGCAATCCCGGGATACGGCATTAAAATTAGAACAAAATACAGTATATGATATACATGTATATAATCAAATAACATTATAAATAACACTGTAAGGTGGGGCAAATACCGCAACCAGAGGTGGGAAAAACATCGTATTTCACATCGTAACCTGAAAAAAACCGTATCCTAGGGCCACTCTATCCCGGGATTCTACTGTATATGGCAAAAAGCATACGTTTGGCTCATTTTGGGATGCCTGCCTGCAGTCTCCAAGACTTTCGACTAGTAATACTTTTTACTAGTGTTGGGACAATTAATCGGAATCGGGAATCGGAAAAATCGGAGCTTTTTGGGGTATCGGATTCGGTATCGGAATAAAAAAAAATGAGACTATTTTCCGATGCCAAAACTGATTCCTTAAATTTTTTTTATTTTTTTTATTTTTGTTTAAGAAACATTTTCAACTGCTTGTAATAATAATAAAATAATAAATATTTATTGATTTAAACTTCCAGTAAAACAAAAATCTCTAGATTACACCCTCACGAGTGTTTTTATGTTTAAAAAAATATAGGCACATTTAAGATGTGTTTTTTACGGTAATCGGGACAAAATAACATTTTTATAGTTAAATATTTAGAAATTTATAAAGAATAGGAGTCGGAATCGGTAATTGTATCAGAACCGGTAAAAATATCGGAATCGTCCCACCACTACTTTTTACTATAAAAATTCCCACGTAAATATTGTTTATTTTTCTTTTACGCATCTTTGTTGTTGTTTTTCCTGACTAAACTAAGATGAAGAGTTTGACATGAAACGCGTTTCAGCTGACAACGCTCTATTTCATTATCGTTGGATGGACCATCAGGAATACAGATGCTATCCGCCCTGTTGCAATGCACGTGCAAGGTCCCCTCCCCCTATAATCTGTCATTATAAATTTAGGATGCGTAAAATGATTATCACAGTCACTGTTTCGACATCTTCATGGTTATTTCAGCACAACTAACCGCAATAACCAGAAACATACTATTGCAATATTTTCTGGCTCCGAAAACATCACAATGATATAGTCGCCCAGTTGGACACATGCAACACTTTTTATGTCATGTTGTTGAGTGATAGGACCACTCGCCGCCACGAACTGAATAAACTTATCGTACATATATACTAACACGCCGCTCGGCGTTGCTGTCGTAAAATAAGCTTAAATATATTTTCATTTATGAAGATTTCGTATTTATTATTATAGAGCCAATTCCTTATTGATTAATATATTGTACCCAATATATAGTAGTGATTTAAAAAAAAAACATATGATTAAAATGACATCAGATAGACTCGAAATTAAAATATCCAGCTCTTCAGCGTTATTCTTTATCATCTGGGATAAGTCCATATTCATATCAAAACTATAAAAATTAATGGAGAAAAACGTATGAATGTGTATTTGTGCATGCGTAAAATATACAAGTTTAGTTATATAAAGTGTACCACATTCAATTTTTTTTCTCAATTTTTACGCCTTAGCAGCTATTTTTACGAGCTACAAACAAGCGGACTTGTCCACGTGTCCGATCCCCTATATATCAAGTTTCAAGCCTAAAAATTGACCAAATTAGTTTGTTAAAGACCGTTACGTACACTAACAGACAATATCACTCATATATATATATATATATATATATATATATATATATATATATATATATATATATATATATATATATATATATATTAGCATTTCAGCCCGGCGTTGCCCGGGTGTTTGGAGGTGTATGTTGAGAAAACAAAAAGGTCAATTTTTAAAAATTGACCCCTATTATAACCTCTTAACATTTATTTTTTGGGCTCAAATCAAGTTATTAAGTTAGATACATGTCCAAAGAACCGATATCTAAAATTTCTAGTGTTTAGACCCCAAATTGTCGGAGGAGTTTGGTAGAGTTCTCAAAGGTTAAATCGTTGAACTTTGACCTCTTAACAGCCAAATTTCTGGCCGAAAACCGATCACATAGATTTTTCCAAATTTCAGTACCCTGTATATCAAATTTCAAGTCTGTAGACTAAAACTTGAAGGAGTTATTGCGTAGGGAAATGTACACAGACACACAGATACACAGACAGACACTTTCACTTTTATAGATGCAACAAAATATATACGTATACATAAATATATATGGAAACAATTTTGTGTTTGCTGTAATCTTTTTACGCAAATATTATGCACGTATAAATCATGTAGAATATCTGCATGAATATAATTACACGTAATAGTTAACACTAGATGATCATCCCATAAGAAAACCGAAAAAACTAATAGGGAATTAATTAAAATGAATGTTTAAAAGAATATGCAAATTAGCTAGATCTTTTGTAGATGAATACAATTCCACAACCAATATATAAGAAAATTGTATTTTCTTTTTAAATAAATAGAGGAGAGGGTTTTTGATATGAATATCAATACACACAAAAGAAACACGAATTTATAGGAGTATATATATATATATATATATATATATATATATATATATATACACACTAGCAGGACTTTGACGTTTACTCAGCATATGGCATTTTCCGTAGTCCTGGGGTTCTGTGCTAGTGAGTCGCACCCTAGCTGCAACGGTTACTCTAGTCCACGCGGACGCTCATGGAATGCTGGTCGTGGTCGATGTTGCCGTTAAAAGCGGTAAGTTCCGGATTTTGGCTGTTTACATGCCCAATATCGTTGGGGAGAGGGTTTCCTTTTTTCGGCAGGTGGAGGTGTTTCTATCGGCGGGTCCGGAGCGGGTAGTTTTAATGGGTGACTGAAATGCCATCCTGGACCCCAAGATAAATATGGTCGGGGGGATAGAGGGTCAGAGAGGTGTAAAAGCAGCCTGTCTGACCTGATGGCCTCATGCGATCTTGTCGACAGATTCCGTCTGGATGGCCCGGGGAGCGAGATGTGGACGTGGACAAATCATATGGCCTCCCGTCCAAGTACCTACTTGGATAGGATGTTAGTTAGAAGAGGCGACATAGATTTCTTATCTTGTCCCACGTTCCACTGGCTAGGTAATTCAGACCATAAATTAGTAATGGCCCGTTTGAGAGTAGGTAATAGGCCTAGGTTGGCTGGGTACTGGAAGTTGAACACCTCCTTGCTGGAGACGGCCGACTTCCGGGAACAGCTGACAACACTAATTCAGCGGAAGTTAGTGGGGGCGGTTACCGGGAGTAGCTGGTGTGTTAAGCTTACGTTTTTGCGTCCAATATAGCCAAAGCCTCGTTTTAACTAGGGCACGGACGAAAACGCACTTAGATGATAGGCTGACCCAGGCGGTGGCTGGTGGAGATCCCCTAGAGATAGCATTAGTTAAGGGGGGGGCTCCAGCGCTTGGCTAGCAAGCGTTGTGAAGGTCAAGTAGTTAGAGTTAGATTAAAAAGAGTCTCTAATGAAGCCGTGAACGTTGACGCTGTTGAGCGTAGGGCCGCGTTAAGACGCGGCTCGGATGGGTACATTCGGAAGGTGAAACACCTGGAAGAACATACACTCGTATCGACTCGGGAAATTTTCAATGGAGGAGAGTTTTACCCAACTACCCAGACTCCGCGGCCAGGAGTTTGGCAGTTATTTAGCCGGCTCGCCCTGCCTTACTGCAGCCCGAGCAGCTAGCTGTGATGGGATGGTTATGGAGCATGAGGGCATCACTGCGTTGAAGCAGGTTGGCCATAACAAATCTCCAGGCCTCGATGATCTGCCCTACGAACTGCATTTGAGGCTGTCGTCAATGTTTGTTCCTCTTCTGACGGTTTTGTTTAACCACTAGTTTGTTCAGGGATCCATCCCTGGGCAGGTAACCAAAGGAGTGGTCATGCTAATGAAGAAAAGAGAGCGGCATGGTGGGGAGGACTTAGATGATTATAGACCCATCACTCTGCTAAACACAGAGTTAAAGATTTTGTCCTGCGTTCTTGCAAACCGACTGCAGGTTGTTATTGGCGACTTGGTCGGACCGGATCAAACTTTCTCTCGATTCAAAACAACTTAGACTTGGTGCGTATGATCGTAAAAGGGTTAGAAAACGACACAAGAGCCGCGCTGATCAATTTAGATCAGTCCAAAGCGTTCGATCATGGTTTCTTGAAATCTGTTATGGAGACCGCTGGCTTTGGTCTGGACTTCCGTAAGTGGATCTCTGTTCTGTATCGTAATCCTACGGTAGCGGTACAAGTAAACAGTAGGTTGTCGAAGTCCTTTGCGGTCTCTCGGTCGGTGCGCCATGGTTGTCTGCTGTCGCCTCTGTTGTATGTCCTGGCGTTGGAGCCCTTCCTTTGCAAGTTAAGGGACGAGGTGGCTAGACCAGTCCTGCGCGGCATAGCTCTACCTGGCAGCAATTTTGCCAGAGTGTCAGCGTAAGCTGATAATGTCACCGTGTTCGTTGCATGACATAGTGATATTAAAGCGGTGATGGAGGCGGTCGCTGAGTATGAAGAAGTCACAGGGGCCGTAGTCAATCGCAGCAAGTCCATTGGCCTGCGGTTGGGCACCTGGACCGGGGTAAACTCGCTTTCAGGTGAGTTCGGCTGGACGGATGGCCTGGTTAAGATTCTCCGTGGGTGGTTCGGGCCTGGACTCCAGCTGGACAAAAATTGGTAAGAAGTACAGACGAAGGTTGAGTTGTCGTTAAGGATTTGGATTCGCAGAGGATTGTCCCTGAAGGGTTGTGTGTAGGCATGCGCAACTTACGTCTTTCCGCTGATCCTTTACCGCTTGTCAGTACTTCCTCTGCCTGCGGACCGCTGCAAGGCTTAGAGCAACTCTTTTGCAAACTTCTTTGGAAAGGGGGAAAGCCGTATCTCTGTAGACAGGTCTGTACACAGAAACTATATCGGGATTTAGTGGTGGTGACCGCTAAGGATCCGCTGGTTGAGCGGCTGCACATGTCGAAGGAGGAGGTCTTCTCCCAGTGGAATAGGGTGCCAGCCAGAAGCTACCTAAATAATTACGAATTTTCATTGACATGGAGGCTTGTCCAGAATGCGCTGCCACTTTTCGGTGTGCTTGCCAGGGACTACAGATAGGATGAATACGTTCCCTTTTGCCCCCGCTGCAAGGAGGATGAGGATGAAACAAGGGATCACGCCTTTTTTCTTTGCAGCGGAGTTCGAAGGCTCTAGGAGTACGTAAGAGAGGTAACGGCTCGCATCGACCCCGAGTGGTTGGTGCCACTTGGTTTGGCGTTCGTAGTCGACAACATGGACCCGCCGTTCACTGGGAAGAAATGGTTGGCGTTTCTCGCGGTCCTAGCTGTAGCTAGGTTAGTGACGTGTCTTACACGTCTTAACATTGCCTATGGAGTGGAATCTGTTTCGGATCGGGATCTGGTTGCTTACTTTAAGCTGATGCTTAAAGTAAAGATCAGATGCGATTGGAAACGATTACATCGCATAGACTTTGATAGGAGATGGGTGCACAACACTAGTTTGTGCATCCAACGAGGCGCTAGGTTTGAGCTTGTTTTCCCATCATAGTAGTATTGGTCAGGCGGTGCTAAGGTTCTACAGAACCCAGCCCCGAGCAAAGTTTTTAGAGTAGGGTTAGTTAGGTCTTAACCACTGCGAGTGGAAAATGCTTTGTTAGGTACTAAACTAAGGCAAGTATGATAGTTGATCCTGTTCCCGATTTTATTTTTCATCGGCACTAGCAGAGCTTCCAAAGATGCCCAGTCCACCCTTTGTTTTGTCCCTGGTCTGTTGCCCCTATACGTACATTTATCTTGGAAGACGCCGTCCATTCCCTATGTTACCCATCCCTATCTAATTCGTCTTCGAAAAATCACCCCTAGGTCCCCCACTCCCCACTAGGGAACGACCTGCTTGCTTTTGACTTTCGGGACCGGGAGACAGTGGCCGCTCCATATTTAGAAGTAGGTTGGGAGGATCTCTTTTTAACCCGGCCCCATAGGCATTTTGTTTAGTTGTTTTCTTTTTCTTTCTTTTTGGGTGTATCTTAGTTTGCCCCCCCCTCCCAATCATCTCATCCCTCATTTAAAATAAAAATAAAAAAAACAAAAACAAAAAAAACTCCTTTTTTGTTTCTATATGCATTTTATTTTTGTTTAATTGTAAATATTCTTTTTTTCCAGTTCTTGTACATAAAGCCGCTACATACGCTGGGGGAGATTTTAAGTAGATAAACTCCATGGTAAGAATGAGGTATTATGGTATAGTGTCTTAGCGTAGGGAACCTAATAAAGTCTTTTCAAAGACCTATCTCTTAGTTAGAATGACTCGCGGCTCCCCTACTTCCCCCTACCAGCTTCATGCCAAAGTAGTTGGGACCCCAACTGAGGCTCTGGCAGTAGATAAAGCCAGGGCAGGGACCAAACACTACATAAACATACCATGTTTAACAGCATGCTACGAACACGGTCCTCTCATACAACTTTAGTGGCTCCTGTATTCTTTATGAAAAATACATATTATATTTTATACACTTTACACTACTTGTGGTGTCTTTCATTTGTAACACCTAGCACGGGTCTACAACAGTAATAAACCGCTAAACATTCGCTGAGTTCACATTTCCAATTCGCAGTTTCATCTTATTACTATCAGTTTCGGCCCTGTCGGTGGGGCATTAGAATACGCCGACTGCCTCCCTGCAGAGGGTAAAAGTCCCTCAATGGGGGTCCTGGATATGACCTTAAACTATATCCAGTGGTGAGGCCCCAGCTTGTGGGCTTTCGGGAGTGTGGAGCCACCCTTTAATTACCATTGCTCCCAGGTCCACTCTGACCCGGAGTGGTAGTACCTGTTAGGGTCCCAACTATGGGTTAAATAGAAACCGCCGTGAAAACAACAAATATATTCTATTAAAAAATTTTTTTTCTTCAAAATCTTTGGATTCGGCATTAAATAACCCGAAAAACAACCAACCAACCATACTATCAGTTTCGCTCTCCTAAAATATGCCTGAACCGTAATCATCTATTCGAACCACGTCACAACAATGTCAAGCACTAAAAAACAAACAGCCGCAAAATCGGTAATTCGTTTGATTGGTGTTGCCCGGGATGAATAATATTTAAATAAATAAAAAAAATATATATTCATTTTTGAAGGGTAAACTTGTCGAAAATTCATAAGGGGAGGGGATGTGTTTTCAAGGCATATTTAATCTTACAAGTATTTTTCCGAAAGTAAAGCCTTCCGTTTTTTTTTTTTAACTAAAAAACCTGAACAATTACGAAAATGGGGGAGGTATCATTAAAACGAACGACCTTTTTTGTCATGAGATTTATTTTGCTACATAGTAACCACTATTCTTAATGCATATTTTTCCAGTGATGAGCAATGGATTTACAAGGGCGTCCAGAGCGCACTTTGTCATACTGTTACGTTGTGTGTGTCTATGAATATGCTCCAAAATGACGTACCTATTGAATAGTTGGGTTTATATTTTATCTGTATATTCATGTATGTGTAAATGCGTATATGTATATCAGTCGTATCATTTAGTTGATTGTCTAGTGTGTATATTTTAACATTTATGCAACAGTTCTATCAGGAAACGATTGCCGTGGACGTATCGGAAAAGTTGTAGACAAACAGTTCTTTTAAATGCTGTAAATAACACAACACATACCTGGATTATATACGAACATTTATTTTGAGGATTTCGGCCGGCATCTTCAGAGATTACAACGTCTTCACATCTTGGCTGCCTGAGAAAACGCCGCTCACTGCGTCATGGTGAGACCAACTCCCTCTTGAGTCGTCCGTTCTCTCTGATGTCAAGCTAACGACTGACTAGAGTCTTTCCAAATCTACATCTCATCACGTGTCTAAGACCCCAACTGCTGACGTAACATAAATCTTATTATTTGTTTATCCAAACCAAAAATTATGTTTTCCAGTATTTTCTAAAATCACATTCTTTTTGTAGTTTAATTTATTTATTGCGGACTATCCTCATCTTTCTTAGTTTTTCAACTATTCCTCTGGTCTTCGTCAGGTGATAACCGCAACGGGATAGGAACTCTGAATCTCCTAACTGCGTTTTTAGCAATTACTGACATCCATAGTTGTTGTCGTCTTACCACGTTTTGGCCAAGTAAGCCTCTGGTCGGCTTTGGGTAAGATTGAAACCGAAAGTCAATTCTCACCTGGAACCGTAGAGATTCAACGTCTCTATCCACTGCGTCACTTGTAGTTGTTTATTATTTCAGTTGTCTCACATTTTCCCCAATCGAATTGTTTATTTTTCTAATCATAATAATTGATCCAGCTACCCGCCGTTGCTCAAATCAATCAATCAATCAATCAATCAATCAATCAATAATAATAATAATAATAATAATAATAATAATAATAATAATAATAATAATAATAATAATAATAATAATAATGTTTTGACCCAATCAATTAATAATAATAATAATAATAATAATAATAATAATAATAATAATAATAATAAGAAGAAGAAGAATGTTTTGACCCTTGGCCCTGCCTGCCACAGTTAACACAGGTACTACATTATGATCACAGCCAAAGGGCCACAACATTACAATACGAGGGTCGTTCCAAAAGTAAAGCGTCCGATTTTTTAACTAAAAAAGAGAACTACGAAGACTGAAGTGGTGTCACTAAAACGTACGACATTCTTAGTCCCAAAATGCATTTTTCTACACAGTCATCGCCATTCTCAAAGTACTTTTGCTAGGAATTCAATGACGCAGCTCTGCTTTTGACGAACATCCATGACAGGGAACGCTCTCGTATAGTCTTACATCGTTAATATTTGCAATAGAGGGATGAAACGGTCAGGTCATGAATGCATAAGTTCAGTCATCATAACGATACCATTTGTCATCCTTTTTGAGCTATTACGTTACGCATGCATATACCGTCGTTCGACCGTTACCTGGATAAATTCCATTTTTTTATTTTCAAACTCTAATACTGATTTTTCAATGCAAAAACCCAAATATAAAGTTTAGCATAGGTTCGAATACCCTATATATTAAGTTTCATGCATGTAGACCAAAACTGACAGAGGAGTTTGGTAGGCTAATTTCTTTTAAACAAATATATATAGCAGAATAAAAATTTTTGGAACGCTCCTTAAATTATGTCCTAATTTGGAGATAATAACTCTGAATTTTTTTCATCGTTTCTTAACGTTCTCTTCGGACTATTTATCTACAAAGGGAGGCAAGAGACTCGGGAAGATTTGTTTTAGTAGTGCTCCGGAGGCTTCCTTAATTTTATTTGAATGGTTTCAGTAGCGCTCAAGTAGCCTCCTAATTTTTATGCTTTTCATTCTATATGGACGGAGGAAAAAGAAGGGTTGGAAAGATGGACGAGGAAAACAGGAGATCGGCAAAGAGAGAAAGATAGAAGGATAAGTCGAGAAAGGTGGAGAAATGTTACACGTTGTAAACATTTTCTAAATGAAAAAAAAGAGAAGGTGGAGACAATCAAAGGAAGAAAATAAATGAATAAAGGAAAAACGAAAAGAAAGAAAATGAAAAAAAAAATAGAAAAAGAAATGAAAGAACGGGAAGGATAAAAGAGAAAAATGAATAAACCAATAAAAAAAAGTAAAAATTATACTACTACTACTACTACTACTACTACTACTACTACTACTACTACTACTACTACTACTACTAATAATAATAATAATAATAATAATAATTATAATTATAATTATAATAATATCAATAATATAAATAATAGTAATAATAATAGTAATAATAATAATAATATAATAATAATATTAATAATATAAATGATAGTAATAATAATAATAGTAATAATAATAATATAATAATATTAATAATATAAATAATAGTAATAATAATAGTAATAATTATAATAGTAATAATAATAATAGTAGTAGTAGTAAAATACTAAAAATGATAATAATAATAAGAGTAATAATAATAATAAAAATAATAATAATAGTAATAATAATAAAAACAGTAATAATAATAGTAATAATAATAGTAACATTAATAAAATAGTAATAATAATAGTAATAATAATTGTAATAATAATAATAGCAATAGTAATAATAATAGTAATAATAATAGCAGTAATAATAATAACAGTAATAATAATAAAAAAAATAATTGTGATAATAATAATAATAATAATAATAGTAATAATAACAATAATAATAATAATAATAATAGCAGTAATAATAATAATAGTAGTAGTAATAATAATAATAATAATAATAATAATAAGAAGAAGAAGAAGAAGAAGAAGAAGAAGAAGAATGAGACGAAGAAGGATTAGAACAAGAAGAGGAAAAAGAAGAAAGAAAAAGCGGAGAAAAACGGAAAAGAAAAGAATGAAGAAAATAAAAAATGTGGGACTAGAAACAAAAAAACAAGAACAGAAACGAAAAAGAAAAGAAAAGAGAAAAACAACGGAAAAAAAGAAGAAGGAAAGAAGTATTGAAAAAAAGCGGGAAAAAGAAAGAAGAAAAGCACTAAAAGAAAAAAAGCTATTTAGTTATTTAACGAAGCTAAATAAGTTATTTCTAGTTATTTAATGAAGCTAAATAAGTAATTTTTTGTTATCTAACGAAGCTAAATAAGTTATTTCTAATTATTTAACGATGCTAAATAAGTTATTTCTAGTTATTTAACGGAGCTAAATAAGTTATTTTTAGTTATTTAACGAAGCTAAATAAGTTATTTCTTGTTATTAAACGAAGCTAAATAAGTTATTTCTAGTTATTTAACGAAGCTTAATAAGTTATTTCTAGTTATTTAGCGAAGCTAAATAAACAACCGCACGAAAGTAAGGCAATAAACGAATATTAAATAAAGAACGAATAGGAGGAGAAAACTGACGATGAGCAAAAAGCCAAAAAGAAAACAGACGAAAGAGAAGGATTAAGTAGAAAAGAAATAAGAACAAGGAGAATTAGATAAAGAGAGAAAGAAAAGAGAAAGAATGTATATGAAAAATAAAAGAAAGTTAAAAAAAATACGTGTTAAAATGAAAAATATAAAGAAAAAGGAGGAGGAAGAGGAGAAGATGAAGATAATGGGAGGCTATATTTTAGAACTTAACATATTAAAATTTGTGTTCAGCACCATGCAAAACTGCTAAATAGTCATATACAGAAGAAAATTTTGGACAAATATGATAAAATAGTCCCCAAAATGGAGGGTTTTTATTAGCCCTAAAAGAGCCCATGGGGCACACCCAAGAGTTATCGGAAAGTATAGACAAACAAAATTATATAGAGATCAGTTAATTACAACTTTTTAGAAAGTTTTATAAAAATTCAAGGCATCAATTTTTTTTAATAAGTACAAACGTGTCAATTTTAGCCATTTTAACCCGAAAGGCACCCCGGGGGGGGGGGGGACAAGAATTTCCCGGAAAATTTGTTCTGCTATTTTTTTTTACTCATATTATGTTTCATGTTTGTGCAAAATAAAAAAAAATACAACGTGTAGTTATTGAGAAAAGTGCGGACGAACGAACGGACGAACGGACAAGGGTGAATTTACAGGTCCAGACTCCTTTTGTCGGGGTAATAATAATAATAATAATAATAATAATAATAATAATAATAATAATAATGATAATAATGATAATAATAATAATAATAATAATAATAATGATAATAATAATAATAATAATGATAATAATAATAATGATAATAATAATAATAATGATAATTATAATGATAATAATAATAATAATGATAATAATAATGATAATAATAATAATAATGTTGATAATAATAATGATAATAATAATAATGATAATAATAATAATAATGATAATAATAATGATAATAATAATAATAATAATGATAATAATAATAATGATAATAATAATGATAATAATAATAATGATAATAATAATAATGATAATAATAATATTAATAATAATAATGATAATAATAATAATAATAATAATAATAATAATAATAATAATAATGATATTAATAATGATAATAATAATAATAATAATAATAAAAGATACTGGAAAAAAACATGACAGAAACAGAAGAAACGAAGGTTAAGACGAAAGAAAGAAGCAACTACACGATTTATAAGGATGACAAAAGGTGAGATTAACGAAGACACTTGGATATAGCTACAAAAAAAGTAAAAATAAATAAAAATAAAAACAACTAAACATGGAAACAGAATTCTTAATAACAGCTGCACAAGCTAACACGATTAGAACCAACCACATCAAAACAAGGATCGACAAGATACAAGAAAACAGAAAATGTAGACTCTCTGGACAAGAAACACATAAGCGAATGCAGAAAACTAGCCCGAAAGGAATATAAGAACCGGCACGATCAGTACACTGTGAATTATGCAAACAACTGAATCTTGAACACCCAGACAAATGGTACCAACAGAAACCGGCAATATTACTTGAAAATGAGTCATAGAATCCTATAAGACATGGATATATAAATGGATAAACCCATCCAAGCAAGGAGACCAGATGTTATACTACTTAATAAGAAGGAAAAGATCTGCCAAACTGTAGATTTTGCCTTTCCAGCAGACTACAGAATTAAAATCAAAGTGATGGAGAATTAGAGCAAAGAAAGCTCAAAGCGATATGGAAGATGAAAAAAGTCAAGATTACACAACTAATAGTAGGAGTGACAGGAACTTTGAAAAGAGAATGTGAATCAGAGAGATGGCTTATAAGATACAACGGATAACAATAAAAACGGTTGAAATATGAAGAAAATCCCTTGAATGCAGAGACCAACACACATGAGCTAAATGCACAAACTGGATATACAGAAAATACTACAGATGTAACACACAAAGGAGCATCACGTGGAATCATGAAAACTGAATTGTAAGCTAACCCTAACCCTAACCCTAACCCTCTGCGCTCCTATCTTCACGCCTATTTTTTTTTTTTGTATGCGCCACAACAAAAAAGCGAGGAGAGTCAAGGAGGATGGAAAGACCGAGGAGAGAAAACACTGGCCAGCCCTCCCCACCCCACTCCACTGGATAAGTGCAAAGAGAACTGAGACTTTGGAGAGGGGGTTTGCTACCCAAATTCCAGTGAAGACCAATGGTCGTCACTAACAAGAAATCCATATTAAACGGCTTTTACGATAATGCAAATTCATCTGCAATGGTTATCGAAAGAAGTAGAGAGTACTGGAAATCTGGGGAGACTTGTTGTCACTCAGATTTTAGAGAATGCCACAAGTTGTTCTCAAAGAGAAATCTTTGATGATAGCCTGTGTGATTACCCTAGTGAGTAAATAATGATGATGATGATGATGATGACTCATAGTGAATAATAATAATAATAATAATAATAATAATAATAATAATAATAAAATTTTTTTCCCCATATGTATGTGTGCACGATACCTCTTGGATACACGTGAGCTTTACACTATCCCTGCATCAAACAATTCTGGGCTCGGTGTTGCCACAAACAGCAAAACATGAAAAATGTCAATTACAAATAATCCAAACCATGGGACCCAGAAGAAAGATCTGGGTGTCATGATCGGCAGTTGCTCCTTCGGTAGCCAGCATGGGGGACCCAGTTGTCATCCTGCGAATGTTGGCCAACTTTATAGTTTCAGAAACCCAAATGACATGGACGCTGAACTGGTAAGTATAACCTCTAATTTAAGGGAACAAAATGATACTGAAAAAACATCGCACAGCCATGATAACCATAAAAAGGAAAAAAAGAAAACAAAGAAAGAAATGGACAACAAAAGAGAATAGACTCGTAGTGGAATGCTACTATAGAAGCCATCCTAAATATAGATATGGAGGTTATCGGAAATGAATGAAAGAACTATGGGATCTATCGAGTGACTAACATACGACAGAACAAAGAATTGCGGACCAAGCAAGACTGATACTCAAGAAAGGTTGGCTCTCTAAACTAGAACTAACAGAAATTCAGCGAAAAATAAATGATGAAACTGAACAAGATCCATCCCCCAACGGAACCGCACGTAGAGCAACCCCACAAGTTAAAGCCTCAAAAGTAAAAACACCCAAAAGGCCGAGGACCAACAAAGAACGAAGTCTACAAACGTGGAAACCGAGAACAATGAAACAGAACTAACAGAGAATGAAGCAAATGAAGTAAATAAAATAATGCAGCTGATGAACGAAGAAAAAACAAAGCTCCCATCGTTAAGGAACGAAGAGCAGAAGAAATTAAACACAGAAACAGAGAAGGTTAACAAACTCCTCCCACACATCCCAACAAATACAATCACAGACTTAAACAACCTGATTTAGGCAGGCGCCAAAATGGTAAGTATGAAACTCAAATCAGAAAAACAACCGGGGACAAGCGGACCGACAAAACCTGGATGGGAAATAAGACTAGAAACTCAAATACACAAACATAAAAAAGAAACCAAAATGATCAACAGGAAGAAAGCAATGTGGAGAAAACGGAATATTGGAAATGTAACTGACAGGGAGAGGCTAAACAAGAAACATGAAGAACTGGACAAAAAAATAAAAGCAAAAGAAGCGAGATTGAGACGATATAGATATAAATCTGAACAATGCAAACAAAACAGAACATTTGAAACTAATGAAAGCCAATTCTACCAAAATGTGAACGGAGGAAAAACAAAAACAGAACAACCAAATCCGACAGAAACAAAACTCTACTGGAGTAAAATATGGGAAGAGCGACGAGATCACAATAGAAATGCCGAGTGGCTGAAAGACATGAAAGAAGAGTTACAACAAATAGAAGAAGGAACTGCGAATGAAATCAGCAAGGAAATCCTAAATAAAACCATAGGAAAAACGGCAAACGGAGAGCACCAGGGCACGACGGGAAATTCACAACCTTACACGAAAGACTAGCCCAAAACCTGAAAAGATATATACAGGAAGCAAGCGTACCAGACTGGATGACAAAAGTAGAACCACACTGCTACAAATGGACACGGAGAAAGGAACCGTCGCTAGCAACTATAGGCCAATCAGGTGCTTACCAACTATGTAAAATATACTGACAGCACAACTGAGGGAACAAATCTACCACTCCCTGAATAACCGTGGACTCATCCCTGAGGAGCAGAAAGGATGCCAAAAAGGAAAAAGAGGAACACATCACCTGTTATATATAGATCAAAAGTTCCTAAAGAAGGTAAAAAGGAGGAGAAAGAATTTAGCCATGGCATGGATCGACTACAAAAAAGCGTACGACAGGATCCCCCAATCATGGATAATAGAATGCCTAAAAATGTATAAAATACCAAGCAAGATCACCGACGTAATAGAAAATGCAATTAAAACATGGAGACGGGAATTGACAGCTGATGGACAACACATAACAGAAATTAACATACAAAGAGGCACTATCACCACTACTGTTCATCATAGCCATGATGTCCTTGAACAGTATTCTGAGAAAGTGCCAAGCCGGATACAAGTTCTCCAATACAAAGGAAAAATGAACCACCTGATATACATCAACGATCGGAAACTTTTTGCAAGGACCGCAAAGGAACTAGAGACACTAATTAACACTACCAGGATCTTCAGCCAAGATATTCAAATGGAAAAATGCGCACAACTAGTTATAAGAAAGGGAAAACTGGAAACAACAAAAGGCATGGAACTACCCAACCAAACAGAAATGAGGACACTAGGGGAACAAGACGACTATAAATACTTGGGAAATCTGGAAGCGGACACCACCAGAGCAACAGAAATGAAAGAGAAAATTAGAAAGGAATACCTCAGGAGAACAATAAAACTCCTGGAAACGAAATTATATAGCAGAAACCTAATAAAAGGTATAAATACATGGACAGTATCACTAGTAATATACTCTGGAACGTTTATAGGGTGGACAAAAGAAGAACTGAGACAACTCGACCAGAAAACCAGGAAACTCATGACCATGCATAATGCACTACACACAAAGGACGATATTGACCGACTCTACGTGAAAAGGAAAGACGGCGGGAGAGGACTGATCTGTATAGAAGACTGTGTGAAGGACACAAAAAAAGAACTAGAAAAATGCATAATGCAAAACACTGAAAGGATAATTATGGCAGCGAGAGACACTGAAACCCCCCCAACAAAACAGAAAACAGAGAGACAAGCGACAAAACGAGAAAAGAGAAATGGGAAGAGAAGCAACTCTACGGAAGATTCATAAGAATGACGAAAGATGAGAACAACGAAAACACCTGGACATGGATGCGAAAAGGATATATAAACCGAGAAACTGAATCTCTAATAACTGCAGCACAAAATAACTCGATAAGAACCAACCATATCAAAGCAAGGATCGATAAAATACAAGAAAACAGCAAATGCAGACTCTGTGGACAAAGAGAGGAAACAATAAACCATATAGTAAGTGAATGCAACAAACTTGCCCAAAAGGAATACAAAAACAGGCATGACCAAGTGGGGAGGGCGGTGCACTGGGAATTATGCAAACGATTGCATTTTGAGCGTGCAAACAAATGGTACAAGCATAAACCCGCAACAGCACTCGAAAACGAGAACCACAAAATCCTATGGTACATGGACATACAGACGGACAAACCCATCCAAGCAAGAAAACCTGATGATGTAATAATTAACAAGAAAGAAAAATCCTGTCAAATCGTAGACTTTGCATCCCAGCTGACCACAGGAGGAGTATGAAAGAAAAGGAGAAACGAAGCAAATACACAGAGCTAATCAGAGAGTTAAAAGGGATTTGGATGATGAAGAAAATCAAAATAGTACCGATAATAGTAGGAGCACTAGGAGCAATTCCGAAAAACTTCGAAAAAAGAATGTCAAAAATTGGAATCAGAGGAATAACTGCAAAAGTAAAACGACTAACGATAATGAAAACGACTGAAATATTAAGGAAAACCCTTGAATGCGGAGAATAATACAAGAAGACAATATAACGAATAAGCGTTACAGGAAATGAAGAACACCTAAACTGCATATCTACAAGTTCTACACCCCCATCATGCATCCCCCATTGTTTTATTACCGTTCCCCCCAATACAAAGTGATACCAAAGAGCCGAGAAGGGTCAATAAAGACTAAAATACCGAGGAGCGAGCACCAACCAGACCTCGGCTGGACAAGCGCAAAGAGAACTAGGACCTTGGGGAGGCTAGATGGCACTCAAATTCCAGTATAAACCAATGGCCACTACCAGCTAGACATCAATGGTAAGCGGCTGTTGCGATGATGCAAATTCATTTGCAAATGCTATCGAAGGAGGCGGAGAGAGCTGGACATCTGGGGAGATTTGTTGTCACTCAGCTTCCAGAAAACACCACAGGTTTCCAATCAGATCGTTTGTTGACTTGTGTGAAAGCTCCATGTGAGCCAATAATAATAATAATAATAATAATAATAATAATAATAATAATAATAATAATAATAATAATGAAATAGTAAATGTAGACTCTGTGGACAAAGAGATGAAATGGTAAATCACATAATACGTGAATGCAACAAACTAGCTAAAATATTAATATAAAGGCACGAACGGCTGTGTGAGGAGCCCTACACAGGACTGCACTTCGAACAAAGAGACAAATGACACAAGCATAAAACAGATACAGTACTAGATAACGAAAAATACATAAGAGACAGAGGTACAAACAGATAAACTCATCCAAACAAACAGATTGGACGTCATAATAACTAACAAGGACAGAAACTGCCAAATTGTAGATTTTATCGTCCCAGCGAGCCATAGGATGAAGATACAAGAGACAGTAAAACGAAATAAATATGCGAATCTTACCATTTATTTAACTAATATTGAATTTAAAGGAATATGGGACATAAAGAAATCCAATATATTACCAATAATTGCAGGAACACTAGGAACAGTACCAAAGTACATGGATAAAAGACTAGGAGAAATTGGAATGAGTGGGAAGACTGGGACTATACAACAGGCTTTAATGCTGAAAACAGTTGAAATATTAAGGGAAAAAGGGAAACACACAAAATAGAAACTACAACAGAATTAAACAAAAAGATAGTAAAACCCCACATGGAACCAAGAAAATTAAAACTGCAAAATTGTGAATTAATTACTCCCCCTCCCCCCAAAATATAATGTAGTGTTAGCATAGACTGGCGTCACACCAAATAGACGTAAAAGGTAAAAAAGGATGAGAAAATTAGGAGAAAAAGCACTAACCAGACCTCCACTGGATTAGTGCAAATAGGACTGAGACCTTGGGGAGGCTTGGTGCTACCCAAATTCCAGTGGAAGCCAGTGCTCATTGCCAGTGAGAAATCAATGGTAAACAGATGTTGCGTGATGCAAATTAATTTGCAAAGATTATCGAAAGAGGTGAAAAAAACTTGAAATGTAAGGGGGATAAGTTGCCAACCACGCCCTAAGGAATACTGTTGGTTGTTGTTAGTGAGTACATTTTGAGGATGGCTTGTGTGGGAACTTCTAGTGAATACAAATGGTAATAAAAAGAACGAGAAGAAAGAGAAGAAGAAGAAAAAGAAGAGAAGAATGAGTAGGGAGGAGGAGGAGGAGGAGAAGAAGAGAAGAAAGAAGAAGAAGAAGAAGAAGAAGAAGAAGAAGAAGGAGATAAACAAGAAAGAGGAGAAGAATAGGAGAAAAGGAAGAAGGAGAAGAAGAAGAAGAAGATGAAGAGAAAAAGAAGGACATGGAGAAGGAGAAGAAAAAGAGGAGAAGGACGAGAAAAAAGATGAGGAGGAGAAGAAGGATAAACAGCAAAAAAAAAGCAGAAGGAAAAGAAAGAGTTAATAAAAAAGTAGGAAAATAAGTGAAGAAGTAGAAGAAGAGGAAGAAAGAGAAGAGGAGTAAGAGGGGCAGAAGGAGAAGAAAGGGAGAAGGACGAAAACAGAAAAAGAGAATGAGAAGAGAAATAAAACGAAAAGAAGAAGAAGAAGAAGAAGACGAGGAAAAGAACAAGAGAAGAAAGAGGAGGAGAAAACGGAGAAGAAGAAAAAGAGAAGGAGAAGAAGAAAGAAGAAACAGAAAAGGAGAAGGAGGAGGAGAAGAAGAAGTGAAAGAAGAAGACTATGAAGAAGAGGCGGAGGAAGGAAAAGAGAGGAGGAGGATAAGAATAGAAGAAGGAACAAAGAATATGAAGAAGAAGAGGAGAAGAAAGAGAAGAAAAGATTGAGAAGAATGGGAAGAATAATCGGGGAAAAAGGATAAGACTAAGGAGAAGAAAGAAAAGAAGGAAAAGGGAAGAGAAGAGGGAGAGGAGAGCAAGAAGAAGAAGAAGAAGAAGAAGAAGAAGAAGAAGAAGAAGAAGAAGAAAAACCGGGTGAGGTAAATATGAGGTGGAGGAGCAGGAGTAAGACTGCTTGACATGCTAGACAAAAGAACAACGCGTAACCGAAAGTAAATGGCGTCGCAAAGTGATAATGAAGAAAATAGACTTGCGCCAGACAGACGTTATTGATCTGGTTGAGAGGGAGACTATGAGCTGGTAAGTAAGGGTCAGGGTCAGGGGTGCTGGGGCTATAGGAGGTCAGTATTTCCTTCTGTCGGACAATGGAAAAGCCGTTATGAAAATGTGATGGAAGGAGAGAAAAAAAAACGGGGAGGTTGAAGCGATATGGGACAAAGGAGAAAATATATCCAGTCGCCAGAATATATATATATATATATATATATATATATATATATATATATATATATATATATATATATATATATATATATATTGCCTAAATGCGAGTTGGGAATAATTTTCCTATTCACCAATTTGGTACCCCCATCAATTATATATATATATATATATATATATATATATATATATATATATTGGTGAATAGGAAAAGTGAGGGCAACCTTTCTAGGAGAGGCAAATCTCTGATTTAAAAAACCATAAAGCGGGAGACCAGTACCCACATTAAGCTGGTCTGCAGTTTAACTTGTTGCTGGTTATCTTGCTCTTGCGTGTTGCTGGATCTCAACATTTTGAACCGAGAGAGAGACTTAGCTGTCGTACAAAGCTAAGACTCTGTAACATCATCTGTGTATAGATACTCCCTCAGCCATTTGTCTATAAAAATGGTTCTCTGGCGGTGGAAAAATTGTGACGGATGGAGGCTTGAAATGCTGGAAGCAAGTGATAATTGATCTCAATGACCATCTTCAGTGTCATGCCTGCTTGAGCGTTTGAATTCATCGGTAGGACTAAAAACAAATGTCATTTTTGGGCTCATGTCTGAGGGAGTGGCACTCGTCTGACAAGACGTTGCAATCAGCATCTATATATATAAATGACGGAAAATAATCTGAAGGACATCCACATATTTGTTCGTGATGTTGCTACACTCATCAAAAACCTTGGTGATTAACAAGGCAGCTTGTTCTAACAATATTCCTACAACTGAAACTAGCACCTAATTCTTGCAAAGTTATTCAATCGACATTTACGCAGACGGCACTACCATTTACTACGCTTCAAAAGCCAGCAACGACCATAGGAATATAGGAAAACACGCTAGCAGTAGGTAAAATGGTGTAGCAAAAGCGTTGGTTTTAGTGTCCGAAATTAATGCCATGGAAAAGAGTCTTAATAGGCATTATAACCTGTCAAAAATGTCAAAACAACAAATCAAGCGATTTTTTTTTTTTTTGTGATTTACATGAAAGTTTAATGTTTTATCGTTGAAACCCACCCAGAAAGAAAGTTTAATGAAAGGGATTAAAACGTGTAGTCAGTCAACTAAGTAAATCGGAGAGCGATAACGATAATAAAATATAAAAATTTTACAAAGAGAAACCAACGAAGAAAGAAAGGAAAAGTGGGAAAGGTTGAAGAAGAAAGGCTGTCACGTGTCCGGTGATATATCCCGTGCAATAAAATAGCCACTTCGTTACAAAGAAAACCAAATAATTTACTAAATAAAAATTTAGTAGACCGTAATAATTAAAAAATGATATATAAAAAAACATTTATCCGATCAAAATGCTATAGCAAAATTTAAATGCAATCGGCCGAGCTGTTTTTTTAGATTACCTGTTAATCACAAACGAACACACACACACACGCACATACACATATCTATCTATCTATCTATCTATATATATATATATATATATATATATATATATATATATATATATATATATATATATATATATATATATGTCGTTTCGTTATGTAGAAATAACACGGTTATTATTATGTAAATACAGTCTCTTAGAGATTCTTTGCTTAGAAAAAAATGCATGACAATATAATGCTGCAAGAAGACAAACAGTTCCTTAACGTGTTTTTGTTTTTCGGCAGCCATCTTTGTTCATATGATACAAATAAAATTCAACACGAATATTTACAGAAAATTACTAAAACATTTTTGAATCAAATGAAAACCAGATTTAAAAACAGACAAGCTTAGAACTGCACACCTGTGGAACTCTCTTCCGTTTACCTGATTTCCAACTGACTACAATATGGCCATCTTCAAGTCCAATGTAAACAAGTTCTGGATAATCCAATTTACCAAACTTACAACGATTACTATGATATTGTCCTTTTGACAACTGTACACTCTTTAACCCTCAAGGAGTGCGCCTTGAGAAGTGGTGATTCCTTTGTAAAAAAAAAAAAAAAAAAGTACAATAATTCCCACAATACTTAATATTCACTACAATTCGTATCTTGGAAATTGATTTGACAGACAGTCTGCAACACTGACTTCCGGAAATAATAAATAAAACAGACAAAGGAGACCCACGCCGAACAGATGTACACATTACTTTTCATTTTCTCCCCCGAGAAAGAGATACTACTGTTGGCAAATAAACGTAATGCATTTGAAAGTTATTGAACATTTCCTCTAATATTGTTATTATTCTTTTATACGCTAACTTGTGTAAATGGTGTATCCAAGGAAACGCATTGATATAGCCTTCAAACACAACTCCTTTCGCACTACACATAATGCTTCAAGCAAACTACAGCATCCTTCTCATATATATATATATATATATATATATATATATATATATATATATATATATATATATATATATATTCAAGCAAATATTATTAAATACAACGGAGACATTTTGTCTTATAATTCTTTTTTTTAATTTTTCAATTTTTCGTATTGTCTTTTTTGTTTCAAAATCAAAAATATTAATAAAGGATCCATACATGTTGCTGTTACGAGCGCTTTCGATTCGTCTATGAATCATCATCAGGTGTTAAAAATACAGGATTGCGAAAATGAGGATTAAAAATGAAAACTAAAATATATATAGTCAGTGATGAGTTAAAATAAAAGTCGATTAAGAATAAAAGTCGATTAAAAATTCGAGTGTTAAAACCAGCAAGTTCATAGACACCATGTACGAAGTCCGTCCAACACGGACTACGCAAGACATTTCAGAACGTTACTGCTTTTTTGAAATGCAATGTCATTTATATTAGGTTGAAGAGTTCTAATGTACGACGCTTCAAGAATCTTTAATTTTTTACATTATTTTCCCGCTGTATTTTTAACACCTGATGATGATTCATAGACGAATCGAAAGCGCTCGTAACAGCAACATGTATGGATCCTTTATTAATATTTTTGATTTTGAAACAAAAAAGACAATACGAAAAATTGAAAAATTAAAAAAAAGAATTATAAGACAAAATGTCTCCGTTGTATTTAATAATATTTTCTTGAATGAAAAAATGCTGCCTAAATATACCAATATATATATATATATATATATATATATATATATATATATATATATATAGTTCTGTAGAAATATATTTTCTCATAATATATACCAATCCTTATTTAAAAAGCTCAATGTAATTACAGAGCAATGTGAATAATTGACAAAAAACTATATTCTAAAATTTATGATGCGTACCATCTTATAGTTTATTCCTTTAATTCGCTTGACATTTACAATTCTTGACGGTGTCTGTTTCGTAGCGCAAAATCAATCACTTATTATATCAGTCTTATATATATATATATATATATATATATATATATATATATATATATATATATATATATATATGTATATATACTAGCAAAAGTACCCGTCGTTGACTGGGTTAAAAAACAGCCAACAGAAAATGGACTCTGATTTATGAAAGTATGATAGGTTATGAAAAGGAAGGGTTGTAAAGAGACAGCTTCGAATTTAGGGATATCAAAACTACAGCAACATATGATAAAAGTAAAAATAAAATAGATAAACCCCATAATTTGTTATACCATACCTGTTCACACTGAAACACTTATCACAATATTCTGTGAATCTATATTAAAAAACCTTGCTAAACTTTGTGACATATTTCTATTCTATGGAGATCAGACGCGAACGAACACCCCATAATTTTATTATACCATATTTCTTCAAACAGAAACATAATTATCAAAGTATACTTACGCAGATAGATATGAAAAGTCTTTATTAAAGTTTGTGCCTATTTTCATTCTATGGAGGCCAGTCGCGAACGCATACCCGACAATTTTATTATACCATCCCTATTTAAGTTAAAATATACTTATCAAAGTATTATTATGTACATCTATATCAAAAACTCTTGTAAACGGTTTTTTTTAATTTTAAAATTTTTTATTTCCATACTTTGTGGACCAGGCGCGTACGCAGACCCCACACTTTTAATGAATCATCATTATGCCAGATCAAACATACTCATTCCTGTGTCTCGATACATATTCTATCATTAAATGTGATCAGTTTTCTATTAGTCAACAATATACGAGCCTATTCGTGACCAGACACATACACACAAACGTTCAGCTTTATATTATAGAAGATATATATATATATATATATATATATATATATATATATATATATATATATATATATATATATATATATATATATATAATGTGATTGATAATTTAAAATTTAAATTAGAATTAAAAATTAAAAATCTGTTTCATAAGAAGAAACAACAACAAAGTCAATAATTTTTACGATCGTTTCGGAAACGATGTTTTTATTGTGATAGACATTAAGCCACGGACAATGATTTTGACATATAGTTTTTTTTAACAAAGTCTGCTCATCAGCAAAAGTATTGGGTGTTTGTTTTTTTTATATGTAAAAGACACCATAAATAAACCTAGCAATTTTTAAGTAAGGCAGATGTATCTGGAAAAATTAAAATAAAAAGGAAAATATTTACTTGATAAGAAAAGTAATATGGGTTGAGAATAAAAAATAGAATAAAATTATAAATCTGAATTTGGTTTAAATATAAGGTTATAATAATATGTTTTTAATAAAAGTTAAGAATTATATATATATATATATATATATATATATATATATATATATATATATATATACACACCTTTTAATTGTTCGCCTTTTGAAAACCGTAATTATCGTCAAAGCATTCATTTGGATGTTGATTGTAGCTTATAAATCTACGACATATTGAATTTTCAAAAAGAACGCCAATGGAACATTTTTTAGCGGTTAGAATATGTTAGTAAACGCCTAATTTAAAATTAAGCAAATATTTAAAAAAAAGGGGGAGATAATCTTATTTTTCTAATTAAATAATCGAAGGGAGATAATTAGTATTTATTCTATTTAGATTATAAAATAGATTTTGAACTTATTGAATTTAGTATTTTTAATACTTTATTTATTTATTGAAATTAATAAATATAGAATAGGTTAAGCTTAAATATATATTTAAATAATATACAATAATGGTAAATATATCAGATAAACTAATATTAATAATAATATTGATGATCAAAATTTTATTCATAAGGGTATCAAGTTAAACTTGATCAATGTATCAATCACATTACTAAATATTAAAGTAGCTCTAGGATATTTGACTATCGAGCTTATTATATATCTGAATTACAACGAGCACTGTTCTTTTCTTGAATTTTAATTAAATTAGTAATTTTACTATCACATTACAATACACTCTGCTCTTTAGACTACTGTTCTAACCCCCTTTATATATATATATATACATATATATATATATATATATATATATATACATAATTAAAATTACAGTTACTGAACAAGATTTTCTTAAAAAGTGTGTTATTATACCATTTTATGATAATATTTCAGGAAACCTTTTGTCAGATAAGTTTTCGAATTAAGATCCAACGTGCAAATTATATTTTATAAGTTATACATAAGCCAAATAATCTGGTTTCAAATAATCTATGTAGTTAAAAAAATAATTTCAGATCATCCTTCAAATATTTCCACGTAAAATCTCGATGAATGTAATCATGTAGACATAAGTACAATCAAAAGCTTATTCTTCAAGATTTAAGAATGGTTGTAAAGAAAATCCAAAGAGTAAAAAAATAACAAGTGCGTAAATTGTTACACACACACACACACACACACACACACACACACACACACACACACACACACACACACACATATATATATATATATTAGTGATGGGACGATACAAAATATTTTTCCTGATTCCGATACAATTACCGATTTCTATTCCGATTATCTATAAAACTCATAATATTTAACCATAAAATGGTTATTTTGTCCCGATTACTGAAAGAAAACATCTTAAAAGTGCATATATTTTCTCAAATGTAAAAGCATACTTGTGTGGTGGAGTGATCTATAGATTTTAGTTTTACTGGTAGTTAAAAATCAATATCCATTTATTTTATTATTGATACCATCAGTGGAAGATTTAAAACAATCAAATAAAAAAAATGATAATTAAAAGATAGGTACAAATTTTTCCGGTTCCGATTTCGATTCCGAGACCCACAAAATTCCTAGCTTTCCTATTTCCGATTTCAGTTAATCGTCTAAAAATCTAATATATACAGGGTGGGCCAAAATTAGGGTCCTATCTTTAAATATAATCATATATATATATATAGGACCCTTATTTTGGCCCACCCTATATATATATATATATATATATATATATATAACTACTTCATTTATTCACATAAATTTAATATACGAAAGTATAGATTTATGCGTAAACTTTAAGTATTTACTTCAGAAGTGCTCAATACGTAGGTAGAGCTAGTTAGTAATTTATAAAATATATATGGCGATTAAGCTACACTGAATATTCTGCGTTTCATCCAACTATAGGATTCGTCAGGCTTATATATATATATATATATATATATATAGTCTAAAGAAGTTTTGAATAAAAAAGGGATATATATATATATGTATATATAGCAATTTGTTTTTATATATTAACATTTTGTTTGCTATAACAGATTCTAAAAACAAATTGTAAATAAGATAACTTGTATATATAATAATATATACATACACACATTATATATATATATATATATATATATATATATATATATATATATATATATATATATATATATATATATATATATACTAACAGCGAGACCCAACGTTTCCCAGGATTGAATAATGATCAACGAATGTTTCACATTCCTATATTATTATTTTCATCGAAATCATCCATTTTTCAATCGAATCGAATTGAATAATAATTATCGAAGACATTCCAGCAGAAAACCTATGTAAGAACATTGTTAAGCACATAAAATACCTTCGTCTGAAATTTTATAAACATCGGCCCGGGCGTTTTTTAGTCGAAAGACACACACACACAGTCAAGGTTTCTTTTCAAAAAGCATCATGAATATATATATATACTAGCAGGGGTGCCCGGCGTTGCTCGGGTGTTTGGAGGTGTATACTGTGCTAAAAAAGCAAAAAAACAAAAGAAAATGGTTAATTTTTTAAAACTTTGACCACTATTATGACCCCTTAAAATTTATAGTTTCGGGCTCAAATAACTTTATTAAGTTAGATCCAGGTTCAAGAACCTATATCTAAAATTTCAAGTGTCTAGACGCAAAATTGTCGGAGGAGTTTGGTAGAGTTCTTAAAGGTCAAATTGTTGAAATTTGACTCCTTAACAGCCAAATTTCTGGCTGACGCCCGTCATATCGACTTTCCCAAATCTCAGTACCCGGTATTTCAAATTTCGAGTCTATAGACTAAAAATTGACAGAGTTATTGCGTAGGGAAATGTACACAGACAGACATACAGACAGACACACACAGACAGACAGACAGACAGACAGATACGTTCACTTTTATATATATATATATATATATATATATATATATATATATATATATATATATATTAATACGATAGCGTGTGTGTTGTGTTCTGTGTCACGGTTACATCCGGGTCGTTTAATTGTTACGTACTTCCATTTCTTGTATTAAATAATTTTACCAAAAATTTTTCATAAGTTTTGGTTCTGCTTTCGATTATTGCTGAGGCACTCAAGTCATTTCATTTTTTAAAAATAATTTTACTAAGCCTTCATAAGTTTGGTTTCGGTTTCGATTATAGCTGATGGCACTTAAGCCATCTATCTTATTTATAAATAATTTTACCAACGATTCTTCAAAAGTTTTGGTTTCGATTTCGATTATAGCTGATGGCACTTAAGCCATCTATTTTTTTTATAAATAATTTTACCAAGAATTCTTCAAAGGTTTTGGTTTCGGTTTCGATTATAGTTGATACCACCATAGTAATCTTTAATAATCAATTTTTTAAAGTAATTTTATCAAGAATTGTACATAAGTCTTGGTTTCGGTTTCGATTTGAATTGATGGCACCTTAGTAATCTATTTTTTTTATAAATAATTTTACTAAGGATTCTTCATAAGTTTTGGTTTCGGTTCTGATTATACCTGAAGGAACTAATGTTGTATATATATATATATATATATATATATATATATATATATATATATATATATATATATATATATATAGTCTTTGAAGTTTTTAACATTTGAAACCATACAAAAACTTACTTTTTATCATTCGTTAAAAAAAAAAAAAATCTAGTCAGTGCAATCACTGCAGGGATCATCAGTTGTTTACCATGAAACACTGTTTCGGGGATTTAATATATATATATAGTTTGGGATGGATTCGGTTTCAATTCCAGCTGATAAACCCAAGTCATATAGATATATTTTTTATTTTTGAAATCGCAACTTTGTAATATATAAACATCGATAGAACATTAACTCTATTATAATATATACGAAATCAGCAAGAATCAAAATATATTCAAAAGTATTTTACGACATGGCTACGCCGGGCGTCCCTGCTAGCGCGAATAATTAAATAGCTACAATAATATCAGCGCGTCGACATTACGTTGAATATCTACAGAATGCCAACATCAGTGCTACATATGAATGAGTCCCCAGCGGAATTTCCACAGGTCCCGCTAGGACACACACACACACACACACACACACACACACACACACACACACACACACACACACACATACACACACATACACACACACACATACACTCACATACACACACATACACACACACATACACACACACATACACACACATACACACACACATCCACACATACACACATATACACACACATACACACACACATACACACATACACACACACACACATACACGCACATACACACACATACACACACATAATATTGAGTAAAACGAATATTAATATAATATATACATATAATAAAATAGCCGTATGATATCTATGCCCATTGATCTTATTATATATCTACAGTACGATGAGCACTATTTTCTTTTAATACTATAAGTACATTTACTAGTGCATTAAAATAAACTCTGCTCTTTTGTCTAATTCCCTCAATATATATATATATATATATATATATATATATATATATATATATATATATATACTAGTTTACTATATATGTAATTTACGTTACCTTAGTACGAACTATAGTCATTGTTCATGTATACACCAAGAAAATCATAAACAAAACAAAATGCCACTTCAACTGGGAATAGTCACATTCCAATTTCTATCTTTACTTACTCTTAGAAGGTGTTTGTATGAGTCATATACATGTATATGTATATAATTATTTCATTTTCCACTTAAAATATTATATATATAATTAATCACTGTCTCTATATAGCATGTAATATAATTATTACATGTATCCACATAAAATGTTATGAGTATATGTATATAGACATGAAACATTTTATGTACCTCATAAAACGTTTTATGTATTACTTTTTTAGTATTTACTTCTATCAGCTTTATTAAAGGACAAGGCTAATCCAGTATATCTAATCTCATAATAATTTGTGATGAAAATGTATATAAGCATTCAATAAACGTTTATAATAAAGCTCTGGCTTTCATTATATCGAAATTAAATGTTAAACGAGGCATAAATTGCTATAATAAAATACAGAATTGGAAGGAAAAGAAATATAATTTGGTATACTCCGCCCAAACTAAACTTCGCAAGAAATTCATAAATCTTATCAAAAAAACATCCCCGTTACTAACATCATTATCACATGTTTAATAAAAATAACTTTGAACTGTTTTAGCATTGCTGCGAAAACTTAGAAATGATAATATAAGCGCATAATAATAAATAAAGTACAAAATGGAAGCAGTAGGGTAAAAACTAATAAAACATTACATAAAAAATGACCGACATAATAACAATAAAGATAACACTAAAGACATAAATATAACCACTACAAATAGCAATGACTAAAACTTAAATAACAATAATCTAAATAGAAATATAAAATTAATAACGGAGAAAATAGTTCTAATTGTAGAACTCGTGCACTATATCCGTTACAAAATAAATGTCCAGCCAAAAAATAAGATAATAGTTTAAACTAACGTATTTAAAGGTTAAGAATCATACACTGAACAATTGAGAGCAACTGTAAACTATTTAACAATAGATTTTAATACGTTTTGCTTTAAAGTTCTTCTCTAGAGCTTTAGTTCAGTTTCATACTAAATTCATTGCAATATTAAAAATGATGTAATACTAAAAGATTGTTTCTTATTTTTTATGTAATATTTGATTCCTACCAGTGCTATAATAGTATATTTAATTGAAAATGCATCCAAAGAGATTAAAAGGATACGAATTGTTTCTTTATCTGGTGAAGGATATTCTCATATTGCCAGGAAGATGGAATGTAATACGAGAGGAAAATAGATATAAAAGTTTAGACCAGCCGTATAAATTATGTCTAAATGAGATTCTAAACTTTAAGGACTCCCCAAAACTTATTAAGCTGTAGATGGAAAATAGCAAACAACTGCATACACAAAATAAACTTTATTTTTGGATAACAATACATAATAAAATAAAATTGTTAAAAAAAATAAATAATCAAGAAATAAATTCTCCAAGTACGCATGTGTTCAGATCAGTTCGACTATAAATACGATACATAAAAAAAGGCGTGTCACCCTACAAAACAAAACAATAGAACAGGAAATAGAAGTCAGTCGAACCATGTCTGAATGAATCCCGTCATTTGGCTGATGAAAACATAAGCCCGCAAGCGGAGAAAATATGAATCTGATTGTTTAGTTAACTAAACTAAACGCCACCTGTATTCATAAAAAGACCAGGAAATCCGAATTCCATGCATTTTAGCCTGACAGTTCTCTACGGGACGAAACGTGGGATATTCTGTGTAGCTTGATTGCCATAACTTACCACACGCACACACACACATAGAGGGAGTAAACGGGGTGCGATAAGTAAAAAGGGAATGAGAAAAGAAAGAAAAGAAAGAAAGAAATAGAGAAAGAAGGGGTAAAGGGGCATAATAAGTAAAAGAGGAAAGAGAAAGAAAGCAAGAAACAAAGAGAAAAGGAGAGAGATAGTAAAAGAAGGGGAAAGGTGAAAAGTAGAGAAATAAAGAAGAGTAAAAGCGGGTCGAGAAAAAAGCGACTGTTTCTAATATATGCATTTGTATTGCATTAAATATTACAGAGAATTTATTATACCATTGTTTTTATCTTTTCTGGTTGCCTAATGCGTTTCAATAATAGTGAGTCTATCCTAAAATTCTTCTAACAATAAGACAGTATCTATTAATCCAGTTAACAACACATGGTTTCCCGGTGAAAAGGGGGAAGCCACCCCTATAAATAGCCAAGCACTTTTATTGATAACCAACCTTGAACATGGATCCACACAAACCCGAAAGTACTCGGGCAATCAGTGATTATGGCGGCCATATCGGCCAGTTCTTGTCAGAAACAGTAAACCTCAGTAAGAAACTAGAAAGGAACAAAGCTAAAATACGTAGACAGGAATTGTCTATAATATTCAATCAAATATACTTAAAGGAAGAAATGCTATGCAATTACACAAATGCACACACAAAAAGACATACTGGAATCTTAAGAAGGTATCAATCATGCCAGTCATAGGAGCAACAGGGCTAATGAAAAAGAATTTCCAAAACTATCTGGCGAATATATCCGGTGAACCAAGTGCAAGAGAAATACAAACAATAGCATTTAAAAGGGACGGTTAGAAACTTAAAAAGATCTTTCGGTTGGAGTAACTAAACTAATGGGAGAATGTTTGGTATCCGGTAGAATGCCCCATCCCCAGCAAAAAAAAACAAAGCGATAAGAAAATTATAACAAAGAGCATATCTGCATATAGGTATATCTAATCACAGACCAGAGTTATATCATACCGTGATTTAATATCAATTTTGAAGCATAATGCATCTTACATAGGTTTCTTTTATTACGAAATGCACATTAAAACACTGGATGATATAACACCGGTTGTAGTTTTATTTTTTCTTTTGTATTGCTTTAATAATTTTTTTTTTAAACGTTTACTAACTTTTGCAACGTTTTTAAATGTTGAGCTTCATTTTGTTTTTCTTTTAAACTGATTTTCATAAGAACCGCTGTAAACTATATAAAGAATTGTATTTTTATATTATCATGCACACACACACACACACACACACACACACACACACACACACACAGGCAGCTATATGTGTGCGTGTGTGTAAGGAAAAGAGGGTATTATTGAGAGAGAGAGAGAGAGAGAGAGAGAGAGAGAGAGGAGAAAATGGCGGAATAGGAGTAGAGGAAGAAAAAGACAAGATTCCCAAATTGAAAACTACAGTAAACACTTATTGTTGTGCGGGGCGCAGGGGTCACGATGACCGCGCCAAATTTTCGAACCAAACGATTTGCTACTGTAAAGTCGATTGTTGCAGTAGAAATCGATAAACGAAGTTTCGAAGCCCTTGCTGCTGCTGCTGCTAGTGTTGAAACTACTACTTCATTTTAGTACATCTCCCCTCCCTCTTTGGTTTAACACTAACCTCCCGTCCCCCCATCCCTTTATGGCTTTCTGTCTCCCTTTTTACTCTCTCTTTTCTCTTTTTGTTTATCCTTGTTTTTATTTTTTGCTTTCTTTACCATTTCCTCTTTCACTTAGTATCCATTTACTGCCCTCTTTTCTCTTTCTTTTCTCTTTCCTTTCTCTTTCTTTTCTCTTTCTTTTTTCTTTCTTTTTTCTTTCTTCTTTTCCCTTTTTACCTTTTGCTTATTGTTCCCCTTTTATACCCGCTTTACTTTTTATCTTTCTTTCTTTCTTATTATATTTCTCTCCCATTTCCTCTTTTACTGCGTCACTTTACTCCCTCTAGTTCTCCCATCTTTTTCCTTCTTTCTTTCTTTCTTTCTTTCTTTCTTTCTTTCTCATCCCCTCTTTTAATTATTGCAAACCTTTACACCTCTATTTCTCCATATGTTTTTCTGTCTTTCTATCTATCTATCTATCTATCTATCTTTCTTCCTTTCTTTCTTTCTTTCTCCCTTTTTTCTTTCTTTCTTTCTCATCCCCTCTTTTAATTATTGAAACCCTTTACTCCCTCTATTTCTCCATATGTTTTTCTTTCTATCTATCTATCTATCTATCTATCTATCTATCTTTCTCCCTTTTTTTTTCTTTCTCATTCTCTCTTTTAATTATTGCAACCCTTTACTCCCTCTATTTGTCCTATGTTTTTGTCTCTATCTATCTCCTTTTTTCTCTTTCTATCTTTTCTTTCTTTCTTTCTTTCTTTCTTTCTCATTCCTTTTTTTGCTTATTATGTCCCTTTACTCCCTCTATTTCTCCTCTATTTTTCTTTCTATCTTTCTATCTTTTTTCTTTCTTTTCTCATTCCCTTTTTACTTATCGCACCCTTTTACCCCCTCTATTTTTACTCCTCCCTTTAACTTTCTTTTTCTTACGTTCCCACCTTTGTTTCTTATCCTTATTTTACTTTCTCCCCCTTTTCTCTCCTTTTCTTTCTTTCTCTTCCATTCTCACTTTTTCTCGACCCTCTTTTACTTTTCTTTATTTCTCTACTTTTCCCTTTCCCCTTCTTTTACTATCTCTCTCCCTTTCTCCTGGTTTCTTCCTTTCTTTCTCTTTCCTATTTTACTTATTATGCCCCTTTACCCTTTCTTTCTTTCTCTTTCCTCTTTTACTTATTATGCCCCTTTACCCTTCCTTTCTTTCTCTTTCCTCTTTTACTTATTATGCCCCTTTACCCTTTCTTTCTTTCTTTCTTTCTTTCTGTCTTTCCTGTACTATCATTCTTTCTGCCCCATGTTCTCGCCTTCTCTCGTTTTCTATAAACCTTTCTCACATAAACAGACGACTGTTTCTGTCCCCTTGCACTTTTTCTCTCTTTCTTACACACATACATATATAGATACACACACACATGTACTCACTTCCACACACGGATACACACAACGCATTCAGAAAATTTCCAATATATATGTTACTAGCATGGGTGCACGGCGTTGCCTGGGTGTTTTGAGGTGTATGCGGAGCAAAAAAAAAAAAAAAAAGGTAAATTTTTTAAACTTTGACCCCTATTATGACCCTTTAACATTTATTGTTTTGGGCTCAAATAAAGTTATTAAGTTAGATCCATGTCCAAGGAACCTATATATAAATTTCACGTGTTTAGACCAAAAATTGTCGGAGGAGTTTGGTAGAGTTCTGAAAGGTCAAATCGTTGAACTTTGACCCCTTAGCAGCCGAAATTCTGGCTGAAAACGGAGTACAAAGACTTTTCCAAATCTTAGTACCCTGTATATCAAATTTCGAGTCTGTAGACTTAAAATTGACAGAGTTATTGCGTAGGGAAATGTACACACTGACACACAGACACGTTCACTTTTGTAGATGCATCAAAAATATATACGTATACATAAATATATATGGAAACAATTTTGTGTTTCCTGTAAACTTTTTACGCAAATATTATGCAAGTATAAATCATGTAGAATATCTGCATGAATATAATTACATTTAATAGTTAATTAAAGATGATAATCCCATAAGAAAACCGAAAAAACTAATAGAGAATTAATTAAAATGAATGTTTAAAAGAATATGCAAATTAGCTAGATCTTTTGCAGATGAATTCAATTCCATGGCCCATATATAACAAAATTGTATTTTCTTTTTTAAATAAATAGAAAAGAGGGGTTTTAATATGAATATCAAAACACGCAAAAAAAAAGCGAATTCATAGGAGTATATATATATATATATATATATATATATATATATATACATATATATATAGATAGATAGATTCATCTTTCATTGCCAATCTTTTATTGAGACATACGTTTCGCGTTCTCTATCTGTCTATCTAGGTCTTTCTCTTCGTCGTTTTATACCATTCTCTTTATTTTCTTTTTCCTTTCCGCATTTCTATCTACCCACATCTCTTAATTTATCATTCTCTCTATTTCTTTATGCTCCTTTCTCTAAAGAGTGGAACTATTTTAAAACTTTCATTGAAAAAATCAATTCAGGTAACTTGATTATGTAGTAGAGCTGATATCTATTCAATGTAGCAGTCTTCAGCCTCAATTATCGCCTCAATACGGATTCGGAACTGGGAGCATGCCTTTTCCATAATCGCCGACCGGAGCTTAGAGAATACTCGACAAATGGCGACGATAAAACTGACTTTGGTTTGTAGGATGTCATATTGGTGATGTTCTCGACGTAGTAGTCCAGTGAGTTCAGGTCGAGGGAGTAGGGGGTGTAGTGAGAGAAAAGTACAAAGTCGTAGCGCCCATTCTGAAGTCCAGCCTGGGTCTGTTTGGATTTTTGGGCCAGCGCCGAGTCCTGCTTCCACACCCAGTGTCTATCAGCGGCTATCTGATTGCACCAGGGTATAACCACACTCTTCAGCACTTCCAGGTACACTTTGGTGTTGACTTTCAAACTTACTTTGAAGATGTGAAGTGATAGTAGTGTCAGAAACCGTCAGTAAAAATTCGTGGTAAACACTGGAATATTTAGACGTACTGTCTTTCGACGCTTATAACATCTTGAAAAATGTAATTCAAACCCTATTCTTTTTTTTTAATTAAAGGAGCAAAGACCAAAAATTAAAAAATAACAGGTTTAATAGCAAATTATGCAATATTTGTTTTTTTTTTTTAAATCGGGTTTCTTTAAAAAAAGATTTAAAGAAAATCAACGAAATTGATGAGAGTCGGCTGAAGAGAACCTGAGGCGGACATTAAGAGCAGTCCTCAACTACCGGGCTTGAAACCGTCGGTACCGACTACCGATATAAATGTAAATTCCTGTATATATATATATATATATATATATATATATATATATATATATATATATATATATATATAATATTTTTTAAACAACTTTAATAGTTTATTTTGGAAGTATATTCCATAAAGAAAATAAACAACCCACTTTAAAAAGAGAAATTACGAGTTTTTTTTTTAATATTTTATTCACAGTTTTGTGTTAGGGTTGTCAAAAATTCCCCCCCCCCCAATTCTGATACACCTAGTGAAGTGGCATGATGTGGCCTTCACTTGCAACAACACCAAAGACCATAACTGTATCCGGAAACTTTATGTAGTTGTGCCCTCAAGCGTTCAACCGTCTGGGTTTGCATTTTGAGTATGCTGTCAATGGTCCTATGTCATAAATTGGATTGGTAGAGCGCATGAGTTGTACAGCGGCGCATCTTCGATCTCGCTTGTTGAACATTGTGTCACTTTTAAAAATGATAGAAGACTCCAATCGCTTTTGGTAACTAGTTGGCCAGTTGTGTACAAATCCCAAGATGGTCTGCAACAAAAAACATAAAAAAATGAGAAAAAAACCCCGTTTTTCAAACGGAAATGGAATCATGTCGTCTTTTCTAGAGCAACAATTTTATCGTTCCACCCTGTATCTATATCCACCTATTTCTCATTATTTATTATATTTCGTTATCTCCCCTATCTATACATAACTTTTTCATTTTATACCTATTAGCCGCCTACTCCGTACATCACAATCACGTTGACGGTTCTCGCCAGATCACCGAAGTTAAGCAGCGTTGAGTCCGGCCAGTACCAGATGAGTGACCATTTGGGAAGGCTAGGCGCTGTATGTACCTTCTATGAACATTGGGCGTGGGGCCAGCACTCTCACCCCGAAAAAAGTACTCCTCGCTACAAAAGCATCTACAAAGTTGCTCTAGGGGCTCAAGGCTATGGATGGATGGACCCTCCCACTCTGTCTTTATCTCTTGTCTCTCACTCGACTCATCTCCTTATTCTCATCGCCATCTCTTATATCCGCGTTCTTTTAATATATTTTGCATACTAATTAACCCTTACTTATTAAAGCTTAAATGTCACTCGAGGATAAGTGGTAAAGCGTTTGTCAATTGGACGATAATATATCATCGTGATGTTTGGTAACGCTGGTTGAAACTGGACGGAATTTGACGACTCAACATGAATTTGTTTAAATTGAACTTAAAAACAACCATGCTATAATCAGATGGGAAGCAGTTCGATGGCACTGTGGTCTACAGACGAGTAGTTCTTGGAAAAAAGTTTTGTTCATGCTTAGTTTCAGATACACTAAGGAAGATAGGAATATTATTTATGGTAGCTAGACGAGTTCTTGTTGTAAATGGTTAACTGGGGATGAAATCATAGATTAAATCTCAGTCGAATATCTACTATGTCAATAACGATATGTAACGAAGCGATGTGCCCTCTTAATAACATAGCGCGTATGGGCGTGTGTTAGAAAATCAGCAGCAGTCGTAGGATAGCTGGCTACCAAAAATATTAGCAGTGGCAGCCGTTAAAACAACTATGTAAATTGGTAAGTGGGTGGCGTCACAGGAAAAAGAAAAAGAGAAAAAAAAAGAACAACACGTGCTTAAGAAGGAGAAGCTAGACGTGTGACGCCGAGGACGAGAAAGCGTTGACTTAGATCGACGTCAGGTGGCGGAGACAGAGACTTTCAAAAAGCACATGTTTTATGGCACAGCGTTATAAAACATATGTGTGCGTGCAAAAAGACTTTTGAAAGATAATGAAATACATTGTTTTGGAAGAACCACGAATAAATGCATTTCATTTGCATTTTAAAAAATGCTGAGTGAGATTTTTCTTTCTTTCTTTTTTTATTTGATTGTCCTTTTGCGATGGTACCAGAAAACCTGTGGGTCTGAAGTGGTTGAAGCTTAACGACACGATTAAAATAGATTTCGAAACCTATTTTTGTTGTGTTAAGCAGGGAATGAGTGGCCTGGTAAGAATACCCCATCTTCGGGTGTATTTGACACATTATACAACTAAAGAGTTGCGTCGATTTTCCGTTCACGAAACAACAAGTCACCATGTTAATGTACACGTATGTTTACTCTTATAATACACAGACTGTGTTTGACGTGTTTTGTTTTATAGGTGTACTAGCAAGGCCATCCGGCGTTGCTCGGGATCGTATAAGACAATGAGAAAAATTTTGAACATACCTGTTATTCTTAGAATAGAGAAAGTTTTTATGTCTATGTATCATTTGGCATTTTGAGCAAAAGAATATTTTACCTACCCTAGGACAGGTATTACACAACATATATATGGAATAATTGTACCTTGCCTAGGACAGAAAATTTACAGCACGTATGTGGAGAAAAAAAGTTCCCTTACCTAGAGCGGGTAATGTACAATACATATTTAAAATTATTTACATAATTTTCTGTTGTGATTTTGCTCATTTATACATTAAGACCCTTAGGGAAAATTATGAATGAATATATCCTCCCTTTGGCCATGGATAAAATATTAAGGTAGACTAGACTCTAAGCTTTGGACGTGAAACTCAGCTAGGAGAAGGAAAACTACGAAATAACACCTGTATACATTTGCGTATCACCGGCATAGTTTCTAGTCATTCTGAATATTCCTTACTATCTAACATACGCAATTCTAATTCAGTGGATATGCAGCTAGGAATTGAGCAACTTTTGTTTTACTATAGGCTGAATAGAGAGACAGTAATTATATCTGACTGAAAAGCAAATATGTTTTCATTATAATTTTTATACTTACTAGCGGGACCTATGGAAATTCCACAGGGTACTGATTCATATTGATGTTGGCATTCTGTAGATGTTCACCGTAAATGGAAACGCTCTATCGTAGCTTTTTGTTAAAACTGCAAAATTATTTATTCAAGTCAGCAGGGACACCCGGCATAGCCAAGTCGTAAAATACGCTTAACTATGATATTTTAATTCTTGCAGATTTCGTATATATTATTATAGAGTTAATGTTCTATCGATGTTTATACATCATAAAGTTACGATTTCAAAAATAAAAAATATATCTATATGACGTGAGTTCATCAGCTTGAATCGGAACCGAATCCCATATATATATATATATATATATATATATATATATATATATATATATATATATATATGTATATATATATATATATATATATATATATATAACTTTAGTTCCTTCAGCTATAGTCAGAACCGAAACCAAAACTTATGAAAATTCTTAGTAAAATTATTTATAAAAAAACTAGATTACTAAGGTGTCATCAGCTAAAATCGAAACCGAAACCAAGACTTATGAAGAATTCTTGATAAATTAATTAAAAAAAAAGAAGATTATTGGAGAGCCATTAGCTATAATCGAAACTGAAACCAAAACTTTTGAAGATTTCATGGTAAAATTATTTATAAAAAAAATAGATGACTTAAGTGCCATCAGCTATAATCGAAACCCAAATTATGAAGAATTCTTAGTAAGATTATTTATAAAAATGAAATGACTTGAGTGTCATCAGCAATAATCGAAACCGAAACCAAAAACTTATGAAGAATTATTTGTAAAATTATTTATTAGTAGCTTTACCCTGGAAAAGTCTAATAAAAAGAGAAAATGCATGTTTCTTATATTCTTAGTACAGAAATCGACTCCCACAAAAAAGAAAAAAAAAATGCGAAAATGTAAGAAGTGGTACTCTTGCAGTACGTACCGGAAGTAAAAACGAAGTAGTCGCGCAGATTATGTTATTGTTTTTGTTTTTGATTTTCAAGTGTAATGCAAGTAATTTCACGATATGATTGCGTTGTAATAGTAATTTGTAAATAATTACATGTTAGTTTCCAAAAATTTGTGTAGTTGAAAGCAGTAATAAATGAAGCTCATAGTAAGATTCGTCGGTTGGAGTCGTCCAAACTGGAAGTAAAAACTCAGTAGTCTCGCAGTGTGTCTTACGGAAGGATGAAATGCAAAACAAAATAAAATAATCTAATCTTAATCGGGCGTTTAGCGCGTTTATTTATTGTTTTTTGTTTTTTTAAGTGAAATGCAAGTAATTTCACGGTATCGATCGAATAATAAATTGTATGTAAGAAATTGCTTGTTTATGTAATAAGTTTTTAGCGGGAAGTACTAATAAATAAAGCTCATAGTTAGATTCCGCAGTTAGAGTTGTCAGAACAGGAAGTAAAATCCGAGTAGTCACGCTGTTTGCGTTCGACGTAAGAAAAACCAAAAAAAGCAAAAAGACAAAAAGATGATGTTAATCGGACCGTAATTCATTTTTTCTTTTTTTTTCTTTTTTTATGGGAGAGGAGGGGAAAAATAGAATAAACAAAAAGAAAAAAATGGCTTTAATAACCCTTTACGATTCCAAACCGGTGTTTAATCCTACTGTTCCTTGTGGGCGCGTTCTCAGCGGTGTTAAGTGGTAGCAGGAGTAGTAGGAATTTAATAGAGAGAAAAGATTTTACAACTTCCATTGATTATAACCGGTTTTGGCAGTGAACTCTCACCGGAAAAAATATAGGAATGTACGGTTATTGAGGAAGTGCAAGGGTAATAGACCTATAGCACACCTCAGATCCTGTGCTGCAGTTTGTTCACATTACATTTGCATGTAATGTCTTGAATTTTAATATTATTAAGGTCAAACTCACACGAGGAAAATTTTATTTATATAGAAGATAGAAGATAGAAGATAGAAGATAGAAGAAAGAATAGAAGAGAAAAGAAGACAGAAAAGATAGATAGATAGAAAAGAAGATAGATAGAATAGAAGAAGAGAAGAGAAGACAAGAAATGGAAGTACATAACAATTAAACGACCCGGATGTAAACGTGACATAGAAAATAACACACACGCTATCATATTAATATATAGATTCTTAAATAGATTTAGTATATGCTCTTTCCGTGGAAACATTTGAGATTATCAATGATTATCTCCAAGGTTTGATGATGTTAAAGTTGTTCCCAGAGCCAATTCCCAAGCTGCATGCCTTAAAAACTCAAAAATAAGTCCTAGTACTGATAAATATAATGCAAAATGACTGGATACCCTGTCAATTTGAGTGCCTGAGCTCACTGGCCAGTTACTTCGTCTAATGAACGCCAGTGTCTCAAACACTGTATCAGAACTGCTAACATGCCCAGAACAAGTAGTCCTTATTTAGTTCAGTCGTTATCTTTATTATAGTAAACGTTTGATTAATCTTGTTTTTATCAGTACTAAAAAATACGAGGTGCATTCAATAAGTTTCCAGACTTTATTTGTACAGATACCTAAATTTACCATAGACTCTTGAAAATTCAGTATGTTATTGCTATACATCTTATGAGATGATTGACCAATTTTTATGGTTTCAGGTGCAAATGAACAGCTACAGCAAGGATTGGAATGCACCCTACTAAAGCCTGATTATCACAGCTAGTGAATATTAAAAAAAATGTAATCTGGACGTGAGAAGAATAAGATATAATAAAAATCTGTTTTAAATTTGGAAGAAAAAGAAAACGCCACGGAAACGTATGGAATGATTTAGACTGCGTTTGGATCATCTTGCGTGAATCGAGCATCAATTTTTGAGTAGCATAAGAGATTCAAGCCTGTGACGGACGATGAGAGGTATGGAAGATGTAAGGAAGTCAGAACACTAGTGTTGATTGGCCAAATAAAGAATTTCATGGATAATGACTGTCATGTGCCTATAGAGACAATATGTGCACAGTTTGACGTCAGTGTAGAATTGTATACACAATTATTCGCGACGAATTGATAATGCGGAAAATTCGCGTGAATGCATCAGTACAAACCCCCATCTTTGTCACATATTATTGCCCCCTGTGACTTTTGGTTATTCCCTAAGCTCAAGGAAAATCTCAGAGGCTGACGTTATAAAACAACTGAGGACATAAAAGAGGCTGTGGCAAGGGTCATTAACACAATCACACAAGATGACTTCCATGTGGCCTCCCGTAGGTTGTTGGAACGATACAACAAGTGCATTGCAACCGGTGGAGATTACTTCGAAGGAGACGAACGTTTCATGTGTGTACCATCAATAAATATGCCCATACGAAAATAATCGGGAAACTTATTGAAGGCACATCGTAGTAGTTGAAGGGAGAGTTTGACGTCACCCGATCGTGAAGACACATCTGTGCATACTTAGGTGCCGTTGACGCTAGGAAGAAGTCTCTGAGTTCTGTTGTAAAATGTATTGGCTACCTGCAGTGCATAATTACGAGTGCGACATCTAAATGTAGCTAACTGAAATAAATTTAAACCAACCCAAAGAGTAATGGGGTTGTATGTGACGTCATTTATGCTGACATCGAACAGCTGCTCTATCGGTTTTTGGTCAGAAATAGTTGTTTTATTAACCACGATCCTTAAATAATTGATCACCAGACACTATATACAGACGCGCGCAAATCTATCTGCATATATATAAGATAAAACATTCGACGGTATGAAGTAAACATGGAAACTGAATGTTTCAATTAACGGTTTGAGAGCGGGGAAAATAGCTAAATATGGTGTATTTATCATTTTTAGTTATATATATATATATATATATATATATATATATATATATATATATATATATATATATATATACTCGGGTTTTTTTTATATTCAAAAGTAATGGACTAATGAATTCAACGAGGTTGTTAGATAGTGCTCAATAAAAAGAGCTGATAATACTTGTTTATTGTTATATAAACATGCTCACATCCCGCTGCTACAAATAGCCACTTGTTTCAATCAAACAACAGATATCATCAGGCAGCGACTTGACTATTCAAAAGTTCAATGAATAATGGATTTTTATTTTAGGTAGGAACTCTTTAGAAGTTGGAGTTAAAAAACTTAAAACACAGGACTTTAATTAAATAAAAAAGTAAAAAGGGAGAGGCAATTTAAATAAAGTTAAAAGATTACAATGGGGAGAGAGTGATTGAGAAGAGAAAAAAGGAATAGAGACAGAAATAGAGAAAGAAAATATAGAGAAAACAAAATAGAGAGAAAATGAAGAGAGAAAAAAAAAATATATATATATATATATACATACATATACACACACACACACACATATATATATATATATATATATATATATATGTATATATATATATATATATATATATACATACACATATATATGATATGGAGAAGAAAAGAAGAAAGAAATAAATGGTTATAATAAAGAGAATAAGAACTAGAAGGAAAAGGAAAGAATAATGAGATCTAGTTAAATAGAGAAAGAGAGAAAGTAAGAATTTGACAGTATATAGAAAAAGAAAAAGAAAAAGAAAAAATCTGCGTGTCAACCAATTTATGAACAATTATACAATTCAGTAATGAAACATATTATTACAAATACAAACAGAAGATACAATCCAAGCGTCAGAAATGAACGTGTCAAAAAAGGCAGTGAATGTATTCGGCTAGCATATTTATCCTCTTACATACGTCCACGAGTAAAATCAACGCAATTCAAACATACGTCTACCATTAATTAGGCCCTTTATGCTAAATGATATAAGTTTAAAGTTTTCGCGTTTTTATTAGATAAATATATGAATAAAAGAAGAAAATAATGATAAAACAATATTAAAATTATTATTAATAACAATAAACATAATAGTAATGATAATAGTAATAATAATAATAATAATAATAATAATAATAAAAATAATAATAATAATAATAATAATAATAATAATAATAATAATAATAAAAACAGAATAAAATTAATATTTATTATCTTTTTAATATAACATATTTAGCCATAAGAGGGGATTAAATAAATTAAATAGGTCCAATAATTATAAATAAAAAACTACTAATATTTATGTATATAAAAAGAATACAATACAAATATATATATATATATACACACACACACACACATATATATACCCAAATATACACACACATACACACACATATATATATATATACATATATATATATATATATATATATATATATATATATACATATACATGCACATAAGTAAAGGTGTAACTATACTATTAAGTTGGAAGTTTAAGCTATTTAAGTATAGATATAAAGTCATATTAAATCACAAAATAATACATTCAATACTAGATTACTAATAACACAGATACAAGTACACTTACCTATAAATATATTCAGACAAAAGAAGTAATTAAATCAACGAAATACTCAAAAATAGCGACGCACAGGTAGATAGTACCCAAATTAAAAATAATAAGATACATATGTATATACTCACAGAGAACCAACCGACATACTAATAAGCATATATATACATATATATATATATATATATATATATACATATATATATATATATATATATATATATATATACATATATATATATATATATAATCTTATGTATACACATACATACAAAAAATACACAAATATATGCACACAATCATTTTTTTATTTTTTTTATTACATTTTCACCCCAAACAAGGCACATTGCCACTTTAATGTAGGGGGCTACTATCAGGGGAAACATCTACTGGGGTACTATGTAGGGATTAGGGCAGCGAGATGTTGGTTCACGTTGCACTTGAACTTATGCATGTCAGTACAGTTGGGGAAGCAGTGACCTGGAATGGAATTCCAAAGTCTAGCAGTTCTGGGGAAGAAACTATATACTAATAAACAACAACGCACACACACATATATATACTCACACATAAATATGTATAATTTACATAAATTATATATATAGAAATACATAAGAATACAAATAATTTGGCAAGGGTACAGATAGATGCATACACACATAGAAACATACAAATGGATTGAATAAACATGGGAGGGTATACCAAGTAATATAGAAATATATAGATCTAAGTACACACGGTCATAAAATAAATACATAGACACATACATATACATATAGACACACAGGTATATAAGATAGGAGAAGTAAAGAATGAAATCAGGAGAGGAGAAAGTATATTAATAGAATATTAATAAATTATAGAAATCAGTGACAATTTTTAATTTATTTAAATTTTATATCTAAACTAAATTACTTAAAAGATGGGTTTTATAATGTTTGCAATTAATTGAATTTTCGTGCTTCTTATTTAATAATTTATCTCTTTCTCTAAAAGTAAGTATAAATAATTTCTCATAAAGACATAGGTAGCAAGGCGAGTTTAAAGATGAACAGGTTTTCGCTTTCTTTAAAATTTTCCAATTTACTATTGGGGAGTAACCTTGCTCTACTAGTTCATTGTAATATTTAGACAAGGAAGTTCTATTTTTGTACTCATTATTTTCAAAAGAGCACTTGTGACCGGTAAATCTTTCTTTAAAATTGTTATTTGTCATTCCTATGTAATATTTTTTTTCATTCGGATTTTCCTTAGTAGAAATAGTTGCTTGGTACACTACAGAAGTAATTTGACAATTTCCTTTAAGAGGGCATTTTGATTTAATTCTACAGTTACAACTTTCGGTAGCAATGGGTGTGCTATTTTTGTTTAATATTTTGTTATTATGTTTTTTAATTATTTTTTCAAGGTTTTCATTACAACTATAACTAAGTTTTATTGTATTTTTATTGAAAATTTTATGTAGTATGTTATTAATAGGGAAGTGCTTTTTAATTAAGTTTAAGAATTTCATTCCTAGATTTGTTTTAAGTTTCAGATTAAAAGGGGGATTGTACCACAGGATTTTTCTCTTACGGTTTCTATTTGTATTTGTGTTTGGGTGTGTTGGTTCTATGAACTCAATTTGGGTGTTTTTGTATCCACTATCCTTAAGGGCCCTGTTATAGAAATATTTATGTTTATTAAATGTTTCAAGATTGGAAGAATTGTCACTGATTCTTTTACTAATGGATTTGGGGATATGCCTAATGATAGATTTTGGGTGATTTGATAGGGGGTGTACATAAATTGGGTTTGAGTTTTCCTTCCTATATGGTTGGTAGATGCCTTTCCTCAAATCAAAGTTCACATCCAAAAAATTTACAGTTTTAACATCTGATATAATATCCACTTTTAATTTAATTCTACGGAATTCATTTAAGATAATCTTTTTGGTTCTTTCACATTTAGGGCCGTTGGATTCCTTGATGATCATCAGTCCATCATCACGATACAAGCCTATATCCATGACATTGATGTCTTTGGTTAAGTTGTATAGTATGAATAGACCTACTAAGTCTGTCATTTCAGCCGAATCCAAAGACCCCATGGAAATGTCAAACAGGTCATTTTGATCTTTTTTCAACCACTGATCATTTCCACTAATTAATGTAGTATTTCTACATGTCCGTATAATTTCAATTTCAGTGTCTTTTATATCAGACAGGAGTTTAGCAAACTCCATCACCTCTTCGAATAGTTCCTTAGATATGGAGGGATAGTAATTCACAATATCGAATTGTAAGAAAGTACAATTCTTTTTATTATGTATATTGGAAAACCATTTAATGGTATCCGCTGTGTTAATCCATAGATTTAGCTTATATGTTGATTTAATTTGATAGTTAACTCTTTCTAGTATATTTTTACTTAATTTACCAATTTCGGGTTTCGTAGGATTAATTAACCTAGTTATAGGTTTATTTTCAAAATTTATCTTATGGTCTTTAAGCAAAATATATGACTGTTTTTTTTGTAAAATTCCCACTCTATTACTAATTTTAAGTCTGTCAGTTATTTCTTTACTATCCTTGTCAATTTTTTTGCAAATATCTATATTTTATTTTTTGTAATTTTTTGTAATATTTTCTTTAATAAGCTTGTTATATTCATGTGTAGTTAGTTTGTAGAAATTTTGCGTCTTATCTGCTTTAACGTAAAGGTAATCCGAGGTGTTGATTTTCTTAATGGTAAAATCCAACTGTTTTTGAAAATGATTCTTTTTCCTATGGAAAGACAGGCCTCTAATAAGATCCATAATGTCTGCTTCAAAAGCATCCAATTGGTCGATATGTGGTGCCGAATCTCGATTTTTGAAACCATGGTAATCCTTATTCTTGTTGTCATTTGAATTTCTCAGGAAGAAAAAAGCTTTCCACTTCATTCTCCTAAGTAGCTCCTCAGTTTTTAGAAGGAGGGTCATCTGGTAATTCCGATTGGTGGTGGTAGGAATATTTTTCAGGGATGTTTGGAAGTTAATTTTCTCCATGTTTAGGTAAAAACAAATCCAGCGTATAATAGTGCTCAACAGTAATGGAGCGACGATACTCGGGTTTTTTTTATATTCAAAAGTAATGGACTAATGAATTCAACGAGGTTGTTAGATAGTGCTCAATAAAAAGAGCTGATAATACTTGTTTATTGTTATATAAACATGCTCACATCCCGCTGCTACAAATAGCCACTTGTTTCAATCAAACAACAGATATCATCAGGCAGCGACTTGACTATTCAAAAGTTCAATGAATAATGGATTTTTATTTTAGGTAGGAACTCTTTAGAAGTTGGAGTTAAAAAACTTAAAACACAGGACTTTAATTAAATAAAAAAGTAAAAAGGGAGAGGCAATTTAAATAAAGTTAAAAGATTACAATGGGGAGAGAGTGATTGAGAAGAGAAAAAAGGAATAGAGACAGAAATAGAGAAAGAAAATATAGAGAAAACAAAATAGAGAGAAAAAGAAGAGAGAAAATATATATATATATATATATATACATATACACACACACATATATATATATATGTATATATATATATATATATATATATATATATTAATTAATTAGGTTAATTAATCCTATATATATATATATATATATATATATCCTATATATATATATTAATTAATTAGGTTAATTAATCCTACGAAACCCGAAATTGGTAAATTAAGTAAAAATATACTAGAAAGAGTTAACTATCAAATTAAATCAACATATAAGCTAAATCTATGGATTAACACAGCGGATACCATTAAATGGTTTTCCAATATACATAATAAAAAGAATTGTACTTTCTTACAATTCGATATTGTGAATTACTATCCCTCCATATCTAAGGAACTATTCGAAGAGGTGATGGAGTTTGCTAAACTCCTGTCTGATATAAAAGACACTGAAATTGAAATTATACGGACATGTAGAAATACTACATTAATTAGTGGAAATGATCAGTGGTTGAAAAAAGATCAAAATGACCTGTTTGACATTTCCATGGGGTCTTTGGATTCGGCTGAAATGACAGACTTAGTAGGTCTATTCATACTATACAACTTAACCAAAGACATCAATGTCATGGATATAGGCTTGTATCGTGATGATGGACTGATGATCATCAAGGAATCCAACGGCCCTAAATGTGAAAGAACCAAAAAGATTATCTTAAATGAATTCCGTAGAATTAAATTAAAAGTGGATATTATATCAGATGTTAAAACTGTAAATTTTTTGGATGTGAACTTTGATTTGAGGAAAGGCATCTACCAACCATATAGGAAGGAAAACTCAAACCCAATTTATGTACACCCCCTATCAAATCACCCAAAATCTATCATTAGGCATATCCCCAAATCCATTAGTAAAAGAATCAGTAACAATTCTTCCAATCTTGAAACATTTAATAAACATAAATATTTCTATAACAGGGCCCTTAAGGATAGTGGATACAAAAACACCCAAATTGAGTTCATAGAACCAACACACCCAAACACAAATACATATAGAAACCGTAAGAGAAAAATCCTGTGGTACAATCCCCCTTTTAATCTGAAACTTAAAACAAATCTAGGAATGAAATTCTTAAACTTAATTAAAAAGCACTTCCCTATTAATAACATACTACATAAAATTTTCAATAAAAATACAATAAAACTTAGTTATAGTTGTAATGAAAACCTTGAAAAAATAATTAAAAAACATAATAACAAAATATTAAACAAAAATAGCACACCCATTGCTACCGAAAGTTGTAACTGTAGAATTAAATCAAAATGCCCTCTTAAAGGAAATTGTCAAATTACTTCTGTAGTGTACCAAGCAACTATTTCTACTAAGGAAAATCCGAATGAAAAAAAATATTACATAGGAATGACAAATAACAATTTTAAAGAAAGATTTACCGGTCACAAGTGCTCTTTTGAAAATAATGAGTACAAAAATAGAACTTCCTTGTCTAAATATTACAATGAACTAGTAGAGCAAGGTTACTCCCCAATAGTAAATTGGAAAATTTTAAAGAAAGCGAAAACCTGTTCATCTTTAAACTCGCCTTGCTACCTATGTCTTTATGAGAAATTATTTATACTTACTTTTAGAGAAAGAGATAAATTATTAAATAAGAAGCACGAAAATTCAATTAATTGCAAACATTATAAAACCCATCTTTTAAGTAATTTAGTTTAGATATAAAATTTAAATAAATTAAAAATTGTCACTGATTTCTATAATTTATTAATATTCTATTAATATACTTTCTCCTCTCCTGATTTCATTCTTTACTTCTCCTATCTTATATACCTGTGTGTCTATATGTATATGTATGTGTCTATGTATTTATTTTATGACCGTGTGTACTTAGATCTATATATTTCTATATTATTTGGTATACTCTCCCATGTTTATTCAATCCATTTGTATGTTTCTATGTGTGTATGCATCTATCTGTACCCTTGCCAAATTATTTGTATTCTTATGTATTTCTATATATATAATTTATGTAAATTATACATATTTATGTGTGAGTATATATATGTGTGTGTGCGTTGTTGTTTATTAGTATATAGTTTCTTCCCCAGAACTGCTAGACTTTGGAATTCCATTCCAGGTCACTGCTTCCCCAACTGTACTGACATGCATAAGTTCAAGTGCAACGTGAACCAACATCTCGCTGCCCTAATCCCTACATAGTACCCCAGTAGATGTTTCCCCTGATAGTAGCCCCCTACATTAAAGTGGCAATGTGCCTTGTTTGGGGTGAAAATGTAATAAAAAAAAATAAAAAAAATGATTGTGTGCATATATTTGTGTATTTTTTGTATGTATGTGTATACATAAGATTATATATATATATATATGTATATATATATATATATGTATATATATATATGTATATATATGCTTATTAGTATGTCGGTTGGTTCTCTGTGAGTATATACATATGTATCTTATTATTTTTAATTTGGGTACTATCTACCTGTGCGTCGCTATTTTTGAGTATTTCGTTGATTTAATTACTTCTTTTGTCTGAATATATTTATAGGTAAGTGTACTTGTATCTGTGTTATTAGTAATCTAGTATTGAATGTATTATTTTGTGATTTAATATGACTTTATATCTATACTTAAATAGCTTAAACTTCCAACTTAATAGTATAGTTACACCTTTACTTATGTGCATGTATATGTATATATATATATATATATATATATATATATGTATATATATGTGTGTGTATGTGTGTGTATATTTGGGTATATATGTGTGTGTGTGTGTGTGTATATATATATATATATATATATATATTTGTATTGTATTCTTTTTATATACATAAATATTAGTAGTTTTTTATTTATAATCATTGGACTTATTTAATTTATTTAATCCCCTCTTATGGCTAAATATGTTATATTAAAAAGATAATAAATATTAATTTTATTCTGTTTTTATTATTATTATTATTATTATTATTATTATTATTATTATTATTATTATTATCATTACTATTATGTTTATTGTTATTAATAATAATTTTAATATTGTTTTATCATTATTTTCTTCTTTTATTCATATATTTATCTAATAAAAACGCGAAAACTTTAAACTTATATCATTTAGCATAAAGGGCCTAATTAATGGTAGACGTATGTTTGAATTGCGTTGATTTTACTCGTGGACGTATGTAAGAGGATAAATATGCTAGCCGAATACATTCACTGCCTTTTTTGACACGTTCATTTCTGACGCTTGGATTGTATCTTCTGTTTGTATTTGTAATAATATGTTTCATTACTGAATTGTATAATTGTTCATAAATTGGTTGACACGCAGATTTTTTCTTTTTCTTTTTCTTTTTCTATATACTGTCAAATTCTTACTTTCTCTCTTTCTCTATTTAACTAGATCTCATTATTCTTTCCTTTTCCTTCTAGTTCTTATTCTCTTTATTATAACCATTTATTTCTTTCTTCTTTTCTTCTCCATATCATATATATGTGTATGTATATATATATATATATATATATATATATATATATATGTGTGTGTGTGTGTGTATATATGTATGTATATATATATATATATATATATATATATATATATATATATATATATATATTTTCTCTCTTCTTTTTCTCTCTATTTTGTTTTCTCTATATTTTCTTTCTCTATTTCTGTCTCTATTCCTTTTTTCTCTTCTCAATCACTCTCTCCCCATTGTAATCTTTTAACTTTATTTAAATTGCCTCTCCCTTTTTACTTTTTTATTTAATTAAAGTCCTGTGTTTTAAGTTTTTTAACTCCAACTTCTAAAGAGTTCCTACCTAAAATAAAAATCAATTATTCATTGAACTTTTGAATAGTCAAGTCGCTGCCTGATGATATCTGTTGTTTGATTGAAACAAGTGGCTATTTGTAGCAGCGGGATGTGAGCATGTTTATATAACAATAAACAAGTAATATATATATATATATATATATATATATATATATATATATATATATATATATATATATAATGGCAACCTTCTGTCTCGTGAGACAATGGATTTCTGCATCTGATGCACTACAGCGTTTGCTGTGGTTTATACAGGTTGAAGCTGAAGTTGTCTCTCAAGATACAAATCCGCACGAGTGATAAAGAGGCCTAGATTCGCCTTATTATAAGAGACACAATCTCAGCGTAACAGACAAAGTTAGATGGGAAGACAAGGTAATATTGTCAGAGTCACCACAGCTGCAGGAGTTGTCGAAAGTATTGCAGTGTTTCACCATCCACCTGTCGGGATTCCTAACCAACTTTTGTCAGGTTTTATTCTTTTAGGCTTTGCCTTTCCCAAGGCATCCACAAGGCAGTGGAACTAGTTGCCCATAACTGGAGGCTGATTCATAATGATGATGACGATGCACACGCAAATACACAGAAATAAAAACAAAAACGCGACATCTGCAGCGAGAGAATATTAACTCCATCCTTGATGAAAAGTTCAAACAGGGTATCCGTTTAATAAACACTCAGTCTTTCATGTCGATGATGATGATGATGATGATGATGATGCCCTTGCAAATGAATTTATACATAAACTAGCAGAATGACTCGACGGTGCCCAGGATTGATTGATGATCAATGAATGTTTCGCACTCTCATATATTTATTGTCATTGTCATCGGTCAAATCACCCATTTTGTAATAAAATCGGTTTATTGCATGCTCTAGTTGGGGACCCATCGCGGTGCACAAGGAGGAATCTCCCATGCCATTTGTAGTGACTTAATTCGCAATACATTGTAGCCTACATTGCACTGTAGAGAACCTACTGTTTAAAGAAATTATTTGATATATAATGGCTTGAATTAAAGTTTTAAATGGAAAAATCAAGTATCATGCTTCGATTGTGCTCTAAACAGAAATAGTCATTTTAAACGCGCAACTGTCATATAAAAAAATCTGCCGTTGTATTTTATATGCTGGGCCTTTCTGTTTGTATAGTAATATAACTTCTCAAGTACACCTTTTAAGTTAGGTTGTGTGAGATGTTAACTTTGGTCAAAATCACATGTTCCTTCATTCATCGGATTATTTCGATTATCGATACTTATCGAAGACATTCCGATACAAAACATATCTAAGAACACTGCCAGACACATATATTATTTAATTAGAATTCATTATTGAGATGAGTATTATTTATTAATTTATTCATTGCGGACTATTATCCTCATCTTTCTTAGTTGTTGTTTCACGACGTTTCGGTCAACTATTCCTCTGGCCTTCATCAGATGGTAACCGCGACAGGATAAGAATTCCGAATCTCCTAACTGCATCCTCAGCAATTACTGCCTTCCATAGTTGTTGTCGATTCACCACGTTTTTCGTCAATTAAGCTTCTGGCCGGTTTTTTGAAATCGGTATCTTCAGAGAATGCTCACTGGAACCATAGCGATTCAACGTCTCTATCTACTGCGCCAAAAACGTGGTGAGGTGTTCCCTTTTCACGTAATATTTTTCTGACTATATATTCTTCGTTGAAAAAACACTTCACGTCGAAATTACTGCGAATTCTTTTCTTACACCATTAAAACAATGATCATATATTATTATAATGATATTCGAAAACGAGGCTACATTAAAGGGAGCTCACAGATTGGCTTTTCATGACCATATCTCGCGAATTGTTTTTGCAATTAGCTGAAGGCAAAACACCTAAAGCTGTTTTGCCTTTATATAATTGTATCTCGCTTTATTCAAAGGAAAATATACGGATAAAGAAAGAAAGGAACAAAATATTATAGAAGCTGATGTCGAATACCTATTTTTAGAAGTAAAAATATCGGAATTTTAATGAAGAGCTTCTATGTTCTTTTGCATAAAACTAGATTAAAGTATCTGAACTTTTGAGATGAGGATTCATTATTCATATTATATAGAATCTGTTCTCATCTTATATAAAATCTTCGCACTACTGTTCTCATCTTAGGTGTCATTTTTACAACGTTTCGGTCGATGTAACCTCCGATCTTCTACCGGTGTATCTTGTCGAACTCAGGAATGTTTCTGCCGAACTCGGGAATCCGGACGAAATTTCGAACGAAACCTTTTATTTACTTCACTGAGGCAGTATGCTCTCGTTTTGCCAATCAGGACTAAATAGAGGTCCTATGTAATTTGCAATTGTATTTCTCGGTCGTACACAGTGAGAATTTAACTTTCAACCTTCAGGAGTATATTGTTGTGTGTCAATAACGCGATTAACGCGGTACTGAGTTGAACCCAACTTGCTTGTGTCGGGTAGGCGCAGAAAGGTTAATATGGAACACATCAAACTCGATGACTTCCTTTGACAGAGCGTGCATATGCGTTGAGAGACAGGTAAGTAAGTGCATTTTGGGTGCGAGCCGGTTAACGGTTAACGGGAATTACAACCCCATATACACACCCGTAAAATAAAAAAGAAGTGAACGTGTGCTTAGAAGTGAGACTATGGTCTTCAGTTCGAGTTTAGAGTTCGAGTTTTCGAGCCCTACAAAAATAGTCGTCGGAAAATGTATGAGATGTAGTTATGTATGGAAGATGAAACAATAGAGAAATTCCCACCCTCCTTCTAGGGGTAGGCAGAGAACAGGCGCACGCCATTCGACCGTGGAACAAATAAGGTCCAATTATTCAGAGAATGAAACGTGCGTTGTTGTTATGAGCTTTTTGTTTCAGGCGAGCAGATATAGTCAAGAGATGTGACGAAAATATAAAAAGTACGTTTCTGCTTTTATTTTCTACCCCCTCCCCAAAAAGGTGCCGTAGATATGAACATTGACTCCAAATAAGCGGACACTATTCTTCCCTCGATTTTTCTTTAATATACGTAACGCAATCGTTTTAGTTGCCTGACTATGTTTCGTAGCGACATGTTATGAATAAAAATGACGAAACTTGGGTTCCACCAACAAGAACAAATGCACAAAGAAAGAAAGCAAGCACTACGTTTTAAAAAAAAAAGGGGAGACAATACCTATTCAGTAGAAAAAAGATAACAACAGATAAAAAAATACAAAAAAAAAAAAAAAAAAATAAACAGTGATAATGAGAAATAAAATAGTGGGTTCTAACGATGCGCGTCGAGTGTATAAATCCAAAGAGTGTGTATAGACTAGGTGAAAAAAAAAAAAAAATAAAAGCTGTAAATATGAACTATAAAAAGTTTGTACATCCTCGTGAGTAGATATACGCAAATACATACAATACAAACATATGTTGTAGAGAAAATAAAAAACAAGATACGTATGCAAAAAGAAACAAACAAACACTAGAAAAAAGTAAGAGAAAAACAC
>NC_136493.1:45610119-45672619 GCF_053919585.1 Euprymna scolopes | reverse complement strand
GTTGTATCTTCGCAGTCATCCCTCTGATTCCAATCTTTCCCATTCTTTTTTTTCTGCTGGTTTACAAATGCTTAACTTTAGAGAATAAAAATTATTTCTCAGGCATGGAGCGGGCGGTTATAAGGGCAAAAGGATTGCTATTAGGTTGCGAATCACGTATGCGACAAAAGTGAACTGTTGCATAAGAGAGAGAGAGAGAGAGAGAGAGAGAGAGAGAGAGAGAGAGAGAGAGAGAGAGAGGCTGACATATGTAACACGTTAATCAGTAGATTAGATCCCAAACGGGAGTGATAGTATAACAAGATACGTTATTGTCTTGATACGCATATAGGTACGTTATTTGTTTTAGGTTTTTCGGTATTGTTCCTAGCGTTCCTAATATTAATGGTGTGATCCCGACTTCTTCTTCTTCTTTTTTTTTTCTTGTTATTATTATTATTATTATTATTATTATTATTATTATTATTATTATTAGTAGTAGTAGTAGTAGTAGTAGTAGTAGTCAAAATATAGAATTCGTCATGTAGTTCCTTTGGTCTGGCAATATTATTTTTCCTGATGTCAATTAAGGAAAAATGTTCTAAACAAAATTAATAATCGAATTCATATTCTTTCATCATTGTGATTAATTACGGCAAACACTAATTATTTAAATTAACCTGAAGACAAAACAAAGAGAAAAAATTAATAAAAAAATTGCTTAATTAGAATTTAATTTATGATGACGAACAACCAAAAAAAATGTGTTTTTCCTTTAAATCGTCGCCATCGATTGGTTCTTCTAAAGAAGGAGTAAAAAGAAAAAATGTATATATAACGAACGAGAGGAAATTTGTTTTTTTTTCCTATTTTTTTTTTCTTTTGTATTTGTTTTCAAAATATTTGGACCGATCGATTAGGACATATCTGTTCTCGTCGTTCTTTTTCCGTTCGCGGACGCCTATAAAGACGCAGAGGAACACATACGCATGCGGCGGCACACCTACCGGGAAAAAGTACAGGGACGTATCACGCAAATTAGGCACACAGAAAAAAAAAAAAAAAAAAAAAAAAAAATATATATATATATATATATATATATATATGGCAATTAAGCTACACAGAATATTCTGCGTTTCGTCCACGCTAGGATTTGTCAGGCTTATGCATAAGCCTGACGAATCTTAGTGTGGATGAAACGCGGGATATTCTGTGTAGCTAAATTGCCATATATATTTTTATTATCTAGCGCTACCTATGTATTGAGCACTGTTGAAGTAAATACTTAAATATTACGCATAAAATTATACTTCCGTATATTAATTTATGTGATTAAATAAAGTAGTCATATATATATATATATATATATATATATATATATATATATATATATACTAGCAAAAGTACCCGTCGTTGACTGGGTTCAAAAACAACCTACAGAAAATGGACTCAGATTTATGAAAGTATGATAGGTTATGAAAACGAAGGGTTGTAAAAAGATAGCTTCGAATTTGGGGGTATCAAAACCAAAGCAAAATATGATGAAAGTAAAAATAAAATAGATAAACCCCATAATTTATTATATCATACCTGTTCACACTGAAACACTTATCACAATATTCTGTGGATCTATATTAAAAAAAAACTTGTTAAACTTTGTGACATATTTCCATTCTATGGAGGTCAGGCGCGAACGAATACCCCATAATTTTATTATACCATATTTCTTCAAACTGAAACATAATTATCAAAGTATACTTACGCAGATAGATATGAAAAGTCATTATCAAAGTTTGTGCCTGTTTCCATTCTATGGAGGCCAGGCAATTTTATTATACCATCCCTATTTAAGTTAAAACATACTTATTAAAGTATTATTATGTACATCTATATCAAAAACATTTGTAAACGCTTTTTTTAATTTAAAATTTTTTTATTTCCATAATTTGTGGACCAGGCGCGTACGCAGACCCTACAATTTTAATGAATCATCATTATGCCAGATCAACCATACCCATTCCTGTGTCTCGATACATCTTCTATCATTATATGTGATCAGTTTTCTATAATAGTCAACCATATAGGAGCCTATTCGTGAACAGACACACACAGACGTTCAGCTTTATATATATACTAGCGGGGGTACCCGGCGTTTCCCGGGTGTTTGGAGGTGTGTGTGCTCTTAAATAAAAAAGAAACCGGGGGGGGGGGGCGAACTCGAAGCCCTGAGGCGAAGTTTGAAAATAAAATGTGAAAAAAACATGAACCGTTCGGCCAGCCAGAATGAGTTACTGAAAGAAGAACGAAATTGACAGGTGCCCGCACGGAAGTCGTAGAGCGTTACGTCGACGACGCCGCCGCCGCCGCCGCCGCCGCCGACGACGACGACGACGACGTCGTAAGCAATAGCTATTCAGCAAATGAGGTCAATGACAAGGTTTGTTTGTTATAAGCGAAGTAAAAAAAGAAAACATAAGAACGAACGTTAAAACTTAAGCGGGAGGAGGGGGTAATGAGAGCATCGACAAAAAAAAAACCACAAAAGAAACTAACGTAAGGCAAACGAACGATGTTAAATGTAAAAATCTGAAAAACAAAAACAAAAAAGAAAACAGAAAACCGAGCGTTAAAAAAAACACGTGAAAATGGCTTAAAAAAGCCTGTTTTGATATTAAAATTTAAAAAAATCGGTGGGTACCCGGATGTTTTTGGGTGTGTGGTCGGGGGTGGATAAGCGAAGTAAAAAAAAAAAAAAAAAACAGAAAAACGAACGTTACGTGAAAAATGGCTTAAATAACACTGGTTCAATATTTAAATTTAAAAAATCGAAAAGAAAAAGACATATCACACCACGATTCGAACCCAAAACGTTTAGATAATGACCCAACGCGCTAACCAATTGAGCTAACACAACGTACATGAAATTTAGCCAGTTCTTCAACTATTTAAAGTAAATCAGGTCATAATGTCATCTAACGCATGCGTAGAACCGGTTGTCGTTACGAGAGGACCGTTTTTGTTGACCCTCCCCTGTCGAAAATTGTCGATTTCGGAGTGAAAAAATTAACGTTTTTGGCCAATTTTTCGATATTTTTCGGGCGAAGGATGGGGCTTCAATATGATACCGACTTTGTGAATTTTTGTTCTGTCTCTCGAAAGTTTTTAGCGGACACACAAACACACATACATACATACATACATACATACATACAAACATACATACATAGACACATTTTCGCTTTTATATATATATATATATATACATAAATACATATATATATATATATATATATATATATATATATATTACAATAACAACTAGTCCTTTACTTTTTTATGTTTAAGCTTAGTCATATTACTTTTCATGATTGCATTTTATTATTGCAATCCATGATTTTTCCAGGTTTCCAATAAATTAACTTGTTCTTTGTTTAATTTTAGTCTTATTTTTTGCCCTCATAATCACATTTGTAATAACAATGTACGCCACTCGTCTGCTTTCAATAAAATCCCCCCAAATTATCTCCCTTCCATGCTTTCATTCTGTCTGTTTCACGAGTTGCTTCACTTTTCGCGACAGTAGTCGCTGAAGCGACGATGTTGCTATGGAAACCAGTCATAAAAAAGCGTCGCTCACGACCTTACATATTTTTCGATTTTGAATACCAGAACATTCATCATAACTTTTGTTTTACTAAACGAAAATTGAGATTGTTTTTTCACATTATAGCTGAGAAAATGATCTATGAACTGTAATAATTGTTTTAAATTTGGTCAGAAAATGAGTGAGCGGTAAAGCTTTAAAACAGTTCTAAATGAGTAAAACTGCCCCTTAACCATATATTCAACCACTACTGTGTTTTAATGATATATCTATATATCTATAAAAGTGAAAGTGTCTGTCTGTCTGTGTATCTGTGTATCTATGTGTCTGTGTGTGTAGATTTCCATACGCAATTACTCTGTCAATTTTAAGTCTACAGTCTCGAAATTTGATATACAATGTACTGTGATTGGTTGTCAGTCAGAAATTTGGCGAAAAAGGGGTCAAAGTTCAATGATTTGATCTTTGAGAACGCTACCAAACTCCTCCGACAACTTTAGGTCTAAACACTTGAAATTTTAGATATAGGTACCTTGGACATGGATCTAACTGAATAACTTGATTTGAGCCCAAAACAATAAATTTTAAGGGGTCATAATAGGGGTCAAAGTTAAAAAAAATTGAACACTTTTTTTGATAAACATACATATCCAAATACCCAGGCAACGCCGGGCACCCATGCTAGTATATATATATATATATATATATATATATATATATATATATATATATATATATATATATATATATATATATATATATGAAGGTGGGCCATAAATACTGTTACAAAATAAATCTCAGATTTTTCCCAACAAAATATTTTATATAAAACCCAATTACAGAAAATGGGGCATAAATATTATTCAAAATGCTTTTCTTAAGCCTTAACTACACTAGGAAGTCTTATGGGGAAATTATTTATAGCAGCACGCGCAGCATCTAAGGGTATTTTCTCCCAGAATTTGTTCAATTTTGTCTTTAATGCTTCAATATTTTTTATATAGAGTAGAGTCGGCTCCACTTTCCAGGATTGACCACAAAGAATAATCAAAAGCGTTAAGATCAGGTGATGAGGGAGGCTATCATTATTTGCTGACCAATCACTAACAGTTGTCTTTACATAACTTTTGTGTTACATGAGTAGTGTGGCTGGCAGCACCATTTTGTGGGAGAGTCCAAACTTCATCATCATACACAGAATTACACTGTTGACCTTCAAGAATATCCTCAGTGTAACGTTCTTTGTTAATGTTGATTCTATAAGGTGGACAAACAAGTGGAGATCTCCCTATCTCAGAAATGACCGCTCAGACCATCACTGATGCTGGTTTTTGCGTTCTCAACATCTTTCATGCATTACCATATATATTGCCGCACGATTTCTCGCAAGGACTCTATTATTTTGATGCTTGTGGAATTGTTGAAGTGGGAATAACTTTACATACAATTGTGGGTGCAGAGAGAAGCTGTCGCTTTTGGGACTTATAGTGTGACATCTATAGGATACTTCGACATAATCTTTGCATAGTGCTTGGTGATGTTGGTGCTTACTTTGTCTCATGGATATTTTTGGATTTCGCCTGATTTTTTCCCCTAACATTATTTCGGAGCTAAGGTGGTCTGGAGATGCGGCGACGGCCTGATTGTTGTCTGTTTTTGATCGGCTAGATTTCCAGGTAACGATCAATCGTCCATTTTAGAATCTTTTTTTTTTTGATTTGTATGTTTTTCCGTAACTTGAATATTTCTGGTAGAAGCAGGCTATACTATTGCTGATCTATGATAAATCTTCTTTTCAATTAAACAGACATTGTTAAAAATCAGTATTTTTTGTTTCTGAAAAACAAGAAATCATATATGTAACATTATAATATACTGGCAATAAAATAGTAAATTTATTTTAGCATTATCATAAAAAATAGTTCTCAAATTTTGTAACAGTACGTATGCCTCACCCTATATATATATATATATATATATATATATATATATATATATATATATATATATATATATATATATATATATATATATATATATAGTTTTTTTATTGGACAAAGAAATCCATCAGAGTGCTCAATCATAAGGAAAATCCGAAAATAAGAGCGTATTATTTATATTTTGCTTACAGAAAGTTTTAGATGAGATAAGTCATTGGTACCGTCGGTTTCAAACCCGATAATAGGAGACCGTTTTAGATACTAATATCAAGCTGTCTTCCACCAATAGTCATGCACATAAAAACAACAAAAAAAACAATATTATATATATATATATATATATATATATATATATATATATACTTGTTTATTGTTATATAAACATGCTCACATCCCGCTGCTACAAATAGCCACTTGTTTCAATCAAACAACAGATATCATCAGGCAGCGACTTGACTATTCAAAAGTTCAATGAATAATCATTGTTTATTCATTTAACTTTTGAATAGTCAAGTCGCTGCCTGATGATATCTGTTGTTTGATTGAAACAAGTGGCTATTTGTAGCAGCGGGATGTGAGCATGTTTATATAACAATAAACAAGTATTATCAGCTCTTTTTATTAAGCACTATCTAACAACCTCGTTGAATTCATTAGTCCATTACTTTTGAATAAAAAAACCCGAGTGTATATATATATATATATATATATATATATATATATATATATATATATATATATATATATATATATATATCGAAATCGTCTGTCTATGGATGAATCTCTCTCTCTCTGTCTCTGTCTGTATGTTTGTCTGTATGTCTGTTTGTCTGTCTGTCTGTCTCTCTCTCTATATATATATATGTCTGTCTCTCTAACTCTCTCTCTCTCTTTCTCTCTCTCTCTCTCTATATATATATATATATATAGATAGATAGATAGATAGATAGATAGATAGATATAGATATAAATACAGATAAATAGATAGATATGTATATCTACAGCGAGACATGGAAACATTAAAAATTATATTTGTAGGATTACTTAGAGAAAAAAAACTAAAAAAAAAAATCAATTTTCAATATGTATTTTTTAAATAAATAAATAGAATTTATTTGTATTATTTGGATTTTTATCCTGTCAAACTTGGGAGTGTTTTCGTCGGACTCGGGAATTCGGACGGAATTTCGGACGGAACATTTTATTTACTTCCTGGCGGGAACATGCTCTTGTTCCGTCAGCCATGACTGGATAGAGGTCCTTAGTTATTCGCAATTGTACTTTTCGGGTCGCACATACTTAAATCTTAAATCTTCAGGAGAGTATCACTTTTTACAATTGATTTTTTCTAAGTACTCTAACCACTGTACAACGTTCGAAATTCCGTCCAAATTCCTGAGTTCGGCGATACACCTGAAGAAGGTCGGAGGTTACATTGACTGAAACATTGCAAAAATCATACTCAGGATGAGAACAGTGGTCCGATGAATCCAAATAATATAACCAATCCTCGTGTCAAAAATTTAGAATCTATTCAGTTTAAACTGAGATTTTCGGAATAAAATTCCGTATTCATAGTTATTTTCTATATCTATACATGTATAAAAGTGAGAATGTGTGTATGTGAGATGACAATTCTCAACCTATATACTCAACGAACTTTGGATGAAATTTGGTATATAGAGTATTCAGACACGTGGTAAACTTTTTAATCGGTTTTCATCCGGAGAAAGGTCTTCGAAAAGGGTCAAAATTTAAAAATTAGTATGTAGGGGTTATAAGATTTTTATCTCTTTGTCAACTGCGCGAATCGTTCACATGACAGATTCTTTATGTTAAGAATAAGTAGGTTTGAAAACACCTTTTAAAGGATGTGTCAAGCTGGCTTAATGGTTATCATACTTGACTCACTGTTTTTAGGTTTTGGTTTCGATTTCAGCTTGAGTAAATTTTTGTTTTTATTTACAAGAAGTGAATTGTTTAGAAAAAAACTATAATACTCGCATGCACATATGTATGAATTAAAATATAATATTATGCGTATTTTATGATCGGGCAACGCCGGAAGGCCTGCTAGTGAATCATTATAGGTATAGACAAATTTTTACACATTGTGTTTATTTGTGTGTGTATGTGTATATGTGTGTATATATGTATGTGTGTGTGTGTGTGTGTGTAGTAGTAGTAGTTTCACCCAAGTTTAGAGTTTGAGCAATCAATGCATTCATTCATTTGGTATGAATCAGATAATTCTATTGTTGATATTGGTTTCACTAATATTTAAAATTATTTCAAGAAAGACATCGGGTACAAAATGAGATACCACATGAAAGTTGTCAACATCCTTAGTTGAAGTGTTTCTGTGACAGGAACTAGATTCGAACTTAGCATATTTAGGTTGTCAGTCCGTATCGCTTACCTCTGAGCCAACCTACCGGGTAATCAACCATGAGAATTCTTACTGTGTTCATATAATAGGACCCAATAGCAAGTAAAACTGTATAATTACTAAGTATACCTGTTTATGTAGACAAAAGATTTGAGGACCTTTGTGGAGTTAGGTAGTGTAGTATTTGATTGCTTTTTCTCATGCCGATTTCCCGGGCATTACACTTACGTAACATATACCAGTAAAAATATGAGCCTAGAGGAGGATATATTTGCTAATGAGGAAAACTCTTGAATGTGGAGACTAACACACATGAGCAACAAGCGCGGGTCAGACAAACTGCTACAGAGGCAAAACATGAAGCGCTACATGGAACCAAGAACATTGAAGCTTCATATCTATAAGTTCTCTAATCCCACTCCATCCCTCCATTACCACATCACTCCCCCCCCCCCAAAAAAAAGAGTGAGACCGAATAGCCAAATAGAGTCAAGGAGGAAGGAAAGACCGAAGAGAGAGAGAGAGAGAGAGAGAGAGAGAGAGCACTGACCAGACCTCCGCTGAGTAAGCCCGAAAAGAACTGGGACCTTGAGGAGGCTTATTGTCACTCAAATTCCAGTGAAGACCAATAGCCGCTGGCAACGAGAAATCAATGGCAAGTAGCTGTTGCGATAATGCACATTTATTTGCAAATGTTCTCGAAAGAGGTGGAGGGTATTGGAAATCTGGGGAGGCTTGTTGTCACTCAGCTCCCAGGGAACACCACAGTTTGTTTTCAAGGAGATATCTTTGATGATTTGTGTGAAAGCTCCTTGTGATCCAATAATAATAATAATAATAATAATAATAATAATATTAATAATATCATCATCATCATTATTATTATTATTATTATTATTATTATTATTATTATTATTGTATACACTTCTATTTCTTGTTCCGCTTTGATAAAGAGGTTTATCTCGAAAATTTAGGAAATTCATAACACTTACCATCTTGTGCGACACAATTTGTGAATGAATATATTTTAATCGAGAATTGTTGAAATTCCTTCAAACCTTCATTATTCTTTTACTCCATTGGCTCGTGTCTACGGTGTTCCCGCATAAAACTGAGTTGCCATAGCCTTCACATACAACTCCTTTCGCATTAAGCACAATACTTCAAGTACGCTACAACATCCCCTCAATAATTACAACTGTTACTCCCATTTGCCCCAAACAAGGTATATTGCCACTTGGAACGTAAAGGACTACTATTAAGGACTATATCTATAGCGGTATTAACAGGGGACTGTGGGAAGTTAAGCAGCAAGATGTATGTTTATATAAGGTTTAATGTTTGCGTGTTAGTACAGTCTGAGAAGCAGGAAACGGAGTGGGAATTCCAAAGTCTAGCAGTTCGATGGAAAAAAGCTATTAGGGTAGGAGACTTTTCAGGATCTAGGACCTTTACAGCGAAAGGGTTTGATTTTGCTGCTAGCTTACTGGTAAGTCGGAGGTATTAATGTGGACGGGGCGCAAATGCTACGGGTTCGTCAGAGCACATTCCATTAAAGTGAAGAAGAAGAAAGCAAAGAAGAAGAAGAAAAGAAGAAGAAGATGAGGAGGAGAAGGAGGAGGAGAAGAAGAAGAAGAAGAAGAAGAAGAAGAAGAAGGATGATCAGGAGGAGGAAGGGGAGGAGGAGGAGGAGGAGTAGGAGGAGGAAGAGGAGGAGGAGGAGGATGTTTGCTCGCTGGTACGCATGTCGTGCTGGTGAATATACCCGGTGAATTAAGTTCAAGAGAGATCCAAACAACTGCTCTTAAATATACGACCAGAATCCAAAAAAGATCTTTCGGTTTTACAAATCTCTGAAATAGTGGATGAATGTTTGGCACATGATCCCTCATCCGCAAGACAAGAAAAGGAAAGAACATAAAAACAACAGCAATCATTGTGTTGCTATGTCTTATCATAGATAAAAATCGATCTGGCCAAATTTATGAACGAAATAATTTATGTTTGTTTACGTCAACCAGTGCTCTTATATATATATATATATATATATATATATATATATATATATATATATATATATATATATATATATATATGTGTGTGTGTGTGTGTGTGTATATATGTGTATGTATGTGTGTTTGTGTATATATATATTACTTAATCATTGTTTATTGAAAAAGATGACAAAGCAGTTTGAAAATGAATAGACTATTCGCTGCAGACAGACGGCGCCATTGTTGTAAAAAATCGTGCACCTAAGAAAGCAAGTCATTCAGATTGAACTTACGAATGTAATGATAAAAAAGCAAGGTCACCCGGCAATAAACTTACAAGCTATATTGCCATGACAACGTAAAGGGTTATCATAAGTAAGGGATAAGATTTATAAGGGGCACCTGGGTTTGTTTTACTATACACATAGATTCGAAAAAAGTTTTTTGAAAAAGTAAAAAGAAAAAAAAACAATTATAGAACAAACAAATGTTATCAAAGGCAAGATAAGGTACTTTTTTTTACCTAACTGGATATTTATTTTAGTGTTTTTATTTAATGTAACATGTTTATTCGGTTCGAAAAAGGAGTAATGTTGAACGCTGACGGAAAGCAAGAAAATATGGCTGCGATGTCTTTGAAGTCTCGATAATCACTTTAAAAACAGAAATAAAACAAAATTGTGGTAGAAACCCACCCAATAAATGTCAAGCGGGTTTCTTTGCTCATTGATAGATTTTTGTGCCAACTGCCCAAATAGTGTTCTTTTGCTTAAACACCCTCTTTGAAATCTTGACTAAACTAGTTATTATAACCGTTTTCCTAGTCCTAGAACTTATTTGTCTCTTTATTGCCTAGTTATATTATTTGTGAGGACACTAGTTAATCTAACCCACTCTTTCGTATATGGCTCCTTTTTGTCTCTTAGCTGAGCCCTATTTTTTGTCTCCTTACAGCTCAGCTACTGTTTGACGAAATTATTAAAGACGATTTCGGCCTATTTTCTCTCTTAAGTGCCCAATCATCTTTACCGAGATTATTCAAGACAATCACGCCTGACACCTGATCCAACGGGCCAGTGGTATTATCCGTGCCAACGACTTAATCCGACATCAACATTATGCAACAATTATTGCATTGTCCATTTTTTGAGACAATATAGTTTGATCCCATCATTAAGCATCAACAAATCTATATTTAATGCGAGCATTGTTGATTAACATACTACTCTCTAATTTTCACTATCATCTAAGCTTGTTTGTTCGTAAACTGACCCACCAAAGGTCCAGTCACTAACTTTTGATTTCGTCTCATGTCCAGGAAATTTGAATCGTTGTCTGAATTGTGTAAACAACTTTCGGGCTATCTACAGAAAAAATTCGTCGCTATTTACATTTTCCATCACTATAACCGAGGACTGTGAGCACCCAAAATATTTGGTAATCACTTATCTTTTATACCATAGCGGGAAAGCGTCTTAAAAAGTTTCAGTTACAAAAAAATAATTTTCTTCATGTTAAGTGTCCTACCTGATTGTCACGCAGTCTTGCTTTATATGTATTTAACGACTTATTTAAAACGACTTAAAATTTTAATATTTTAGTGTTTAGTTTTATCTTAATCCAAGTAGGAAAATGCAGACAAACAAAACACATAACCCGGTTAAAACCTCGCAAATAAAACAAAATTATGTATAAGTCGCTCAGCATAGCCCGTGCTTAAAATGACCACTTCTTTTCAGTTTTTTTATTAAAAAAAGTAAAAATAATACAACGTATTCATATTTAATAATCGTTTTTTTTTTTTCACAATGGCAGGATTAATAGTCAATTATATAGATGGCGACACAACATGATCAGTTGTAGTGGAGCTTGGCTAGGGCTAGATTATTTAGGAGGATAAATCAACAGGCATTTATTCACACCAGATGTCGAAAATGACAGTGTTATAGTCAGCCGAAAAGAAGTCACACAGTATTTTGTTCCACGGACACAAGATTTTATGAAAAGGAACTCCGTTTATGGAATTTTTGTTTAGTTTTAGGAACAGATAGATATCGATGAAAGTTGTTGACGGCTGTTGTAGCTAGACAAATATTTGTTGCGAACGTTTTATAGGCAGGGACCAAAGATTGGATATCAGTCGAGCACCTATCATAAAAGTAAAGATAGAGTAAAGGGAGTCTGGCAACATCTGTTCTGTGAGAAAGAGAAAGTAGGAAGGCGAAAAGGTCCTCGCTCACTAAATGTCGAAGAAATTTTCTTACTCTGTTAAGGTATGAAAAGGCGTTCTTAGGACCTCCACTCCAGATATGGCAGCACTATTCTATCTTAGGATGTCTTTGACTCTTATACAGACAGAGAATAAAGTCGGCACTAAGATACCACTATTTTCTCAGTGATTTTGGCAACCGATCTGTTGTAGTGATTCCATTTCGGTTCAGAGATTAAAGACAGTCGGAAACTTTTATTGAAGTATAGTGCTTCCTCAAGATGAGAGCCGTTCATTTCAACTTCGGTAAAGGGGGGGGGTAGCGTTCGTTTTAATAAATACAAAACATTGCCAGACATCTGTTTTTCATTAAAAATAATTAATCAACAAATATATCGAGTTTCTACGTACACGTTACGTTAAAAACATATATGTTACGTTAAAAAATATATGTTACGTTCAAAAACGTATATGTTACGTTCAAAAACATATATGTTACGTTCAAAATCATATATGTTACGTTCAAAAAATATACGTCATGTTCAAAAAATATATGTTATGTTCAAAACGTATATGTTACGTTAAAAAAAAAACAAACAGAAAAACGTTTCCTATCTTTTCCACGAATGTTTCCCTTATTTGTAAATGAAAAAAGATTACTAGTACAACAATAATACATCGATTTTACCTCTTTAACAACAAAATCTTCCCTGATAAAAATCATCTATTTCTTTTTTTTTTACAAAGAATAGAAACTACATTGCCACCAGATATTCTCTCAATAACTTTCAAACACTAAATTAAAGCTAAATTAAACTGAAAACGAAGGCTAAATTAAAGCTAAATTAAACTGGAAACAAACACTAAGTTAAAGCCAAATTAAACTGAAAACAAGCACTAAATTAAAGCTAAATAAAACTGAAAGCAAACACTAAATTAAAGCTAAATTAAACTGAAAACAAACACTAAATTAAAGCTAAATAAAACTGAAAACAAACACGAAATTAAAGCTAAATTAATCTGAAAAAAAACACTACATTAAAGCTAAATTAAACCGAAAACAAACACTAAATTAAAGCTAAATTAAACTGAAAACAAATACTAAATTAAAGCTAAATTAAACTGAAAACAAACACTAAGTTAAAGCTTAATTAACTTGAAAATAAATCCTAAATTAAAGCTAAATTAAACTGAAAACAAACAGCAAAAATGCTTCATACATTTCTACTAATGCTTTTTTTCATTAATGTTTTGTTATTTCCAACTGTTTTTATTTTTTCTACTACTGTCTTTCTAATGTTTCCTTTTTTCTACTAGTGTTTTCTTTATTCTGTATTGTTTTGTTATTTTCTACTAAAGTTTTTGTATTCTTTATTGTAATAATCTTTTATTTTTTCTCCTGATTCTTACTTTTTTAAAAAGGCAAAACCTTTTTAAAAACAATAAAATGAATATAACATAAACTAAAACAAATAACGACGAATTTAAAACAATTTTTACCAAATTGTTTTTTAACCTTTTAAAGTTATAAAGAATTGATTTTAAAAGAATTAGATTCTTTTTCAATGAACATTCAACATCCAACACATTGTTTTGTTTTGTTTTCTGAATATTTTTTATATAAATTATAAAGGAACACATGTCAATTCACTTGCACATGTTTTTAAAATTTTAAAAAGAAACTATGACCCCCCTCAAAAAAAAACTTGTTTTATTCTACTAATTTGTTACGAAATGTTACTTCTTTGCTACTAATGTTTTATTCTACTAATTTGTTACGAAATGTTACTTCTTTGCTACTAATTTGTTACGAAATGTTACTTCTTTGCAACTGATTTGTTACAAAATGTTGCTTCTTTGCTCCTAATTTGTTACGAAATGTTACTTCTTTGCTACTAATTTGTTACGAAATGTTAATTCTTTGCTACTAATTTGTTACGAAATGTTACTTCTTTGCTACTAATGTTTTATTCAACTAATTTGTTACGAAATGTTACTTCTTTGCTACTAATTTGTTACGAAATGTTACTTCTTTGCTACTAATTTGTTACGAAATGTTACTTCTTTGCTACTAATGTTTTATTCAACTAATTTGTTACAAAATGTTACTTCTTTGCTACTGATTTGTTACAAAATGTTACTTCTTTGCTACTGATTTGTTACGAAATGTTACTTCTTTGCTACTAATTTGTTACAAAATGTTACTTCTTTGCTACTGATTTGTTACGAAATGTTACTTCTTTGCTACTAATTTGTTACAAAATGTTACTTTTTTGCTACTGATTTGTTACGAAATGTTACTTCTTTCCTACTAATTTGTTAATACATGTTACTTCTTTGCAACTGATTTGTTACGAAATGTTACTTCTTTGCTACTAATGTTTTATTCAACTAATTTGTCACGAAATGTTACTTCTTTGCTACTAATTTGTTACGAAATGTTACTTCTTTGCTACCAATTTGTTACGAAATGTTACTTCTTTGCTACTAATTTGTTACGAAATGTTACTTCTTTGCTACTAATTTGTTACGAAATGTTACTTCTTTGCTACTAATGTTTTATTCAACTAATTTGTTACAAAATGTTACTTCTTTGCTACTGATTTGTTACGAAATTTTACTTCTTTGCTACTAATTTGTTACCAAAATGTTACTTCTTTGCTACCAATTTGTTACGAAATGTTACTTCTTTGCTACTAATTTGTTACGAAATGTTACTTCTTTGCTACTAATTTGTTAATAAATGTTACTTCTTTGCTACTTATTTGTTACAAAATGTTACTTCTTTGCTACTGATTTGTTACGAAATGTTACTTCTTTGCTACTAATTTGTTACGAAATGTTACTTCTTTGCTACTAATTTGTTACGAAATGTTACTTCTTTGCTACTGATTTGTAACAAAATGTTACTTCTTTGCTACTAATTTGTTACGAAATGTTACTTCTTTGCTACTAATGTTTTTTTCAACTAATTTGTTACAAAATGTTACTTCTTTGTACTGATTTGTTACGAAATATTACTTCTTTGCTACTAATTTCTTACAAAATGTTACTTCTTTGCTACTGATTTGTTACGAAATGTTACTTCTTTGCTACTAATGTTTTATTCAACTAATTTGGTACAGAATGTTACTTCTTTTCTACTAATTTGTTACGAAATATTACTTCTTTGCTACTAATTTGTTACAAAATGTTACTTCTTTGCTACTAATTTGTTACGAAATTTTACTTCTTTGCTACTGATTTGTTACGAAATGTAACTTCTTTGCTACTAATTTGTTAATAAATGTTACTTCTTTGCTACTTATTTGTTACGAAATGTTACTTCTTTGCTACTGATTTGTTACAAAATGTTACTTATTTGCTACTAATTTGTTACGAAATCTTACTTCTTTGCTACTAATTTGTTACGAAATGTTACTTCTTTGCTACTAATTTGTTACAAAATGTTACTTCTTTGCTACTAATTTGTTACGAAATGTTACTGCTTTTCTACTAATTTGTTACAAAATGTTACTTCTTTGCTACTAATTTGTTACAAAATGTTACTTCTTTGCTACTAATTTGTTACGAAATGTTACTTCTTTGCTACTGATTTGTTACGAAATGTTACTTCTTTGCTACTAATTTCTTACAAAATGTTACTTCTTTGCTACTAATTTGTTACGAAATGTTACTTCTTTGCTACTAATGTTTTATTCAACTAATTTGTTACAAAATGGTACTTCTTTGCTACTAATTTGTTACGAAATATTACTTCTTTGCTACTAATTTGTTAATAAATGTTACTTCTTTGCTACTTATTTGTTACAAAATGTTACTTCTTTGCTACTGAATTGTTACGAAATGTTACTTCTTTGCTACTTATTTGTTACGAAATGTTACTTCTTTCCTACTAATTTGTTACGAAATGTTACTTCTTTGCTACTGATTTGTTACGAAATGTTACTTCTTTATTTTTTATGTTTTATTTTTCTACTACTGTTTTATTTTTCTACTAATGTTTTATTTTTCTAATAATGTTTTATTTTTCTACTAATGTTTTATTTTTCTAAGAATGTTTTATTTTTCTACTAATGTTTTATTTTTCTACTAATGTTTCATTTTCTACTAATGTTTTATTTTTTTGCTAATGTTTTATTTTTCAACCAATGTTTTATTTTTCAACTAATGTTTTATTTTTCTACTAATGTTTTATTTTTCTACTAATGTTTTATTTTTCTACTAATGTTTTATTTTTCTACTAATGTTTTATTTTTCTACTAATGTTTTATTTTTCTACTAATGTTTTATTTTTCTACAAATGTTTTATTTTTCTACTAATGTTTTATTTTTCTACTAATGTTTTATTTTTCTACTAATGTTTTATTTTTCTACTAATATTTTATTTTTCAACCAATGTTTTATTTTTCAACTAATGTTTTATTTTTCTACTAATGTTTTATTTTTCTACTAATGTTTTATTTTTCAACTAATGTTTTATTTTTCTACTAATATTTTATTTTTCTACTAATGTTTTATTTTTCTACAAATGTTTTATTTTTCTACTAATGTTTTATTTTTCTACTAATGTTTTATTTTTCTACTAATGTTTTATTTTTCTACTAATGTTTTATTTTTCAACTAATGTTTTATTTTTCAACCAATGTTTTATTTTTCAACCAATGTTTTATTTTTCTGCTAATGTTTTATTTTTCTACTAATGTTTTATTTTTCTACTAATGTTTTATTTTTCTACTAATGTTTTATTTTTCTACTAATGTTTTATTTTTCAACTAATGTTTTATTTTTCAACCAATGTTTTATTTTTCTACTAATGTTTTATTTTTCTACTAATGTTTTATTTTTCAACTAATGTTTTATTTTTCAACCAATGTTTTATTTTTCTACTAATGTTTTATTTTTCTACTAATGTTTTATTTTTCTACTAATGTTTTATATTTCTACTAATGTTTTATTTTTCTACTAATGTTTTATTTTTCAACCAATGTTTTATTTTTCAACCAATGTTTTATTTTTCTGCTAATGTTTTATTTTTCTACTAATGTTTTATTTTTCTGTTAATGTTTTATTTTTCATCTAATGTTTTATTTTTCTACTAATGTTTTATTTTTCTACTAATGTTTTATTTTTCTGCTAATGTTTTCTTTTTCAACCAATGTTTTATTTTTCTACTAATGTTTTATTTTTCTACTAATGTTTTATTTTTCTGCTAATGTTTTATTTTTCTGCTAATGTTTACTTTTTCTACTAATATTTTATTTTTCAACCAATGTTTTATTTTTCTACTAATGTTTTATTTTTCTACTAATGTTTTATTTTTCTACTGATGTTTTATTTTTCAACCAATGTTTTATTTTTCTGCTAATGTTTTATTTTTCTACTAATGTTTTATTTTTCTACTAATGTTTTATTTTTCTGCTAATGTTTTATTTTTCTACTAATGTTTTATTTTTCAACCAATGTTTTATTTTTCTACTAATGTTTTATTTTTCTACTAATGTTTTATTTTTCTGCTAATGTTTTATTTTTCTGCTAATGTTTTATTTTTCTACTAATGTTTTATTTTTCTACTAATGTTTTATTTTTCTAATAATGTTTTATTTTTCTACTAATGTTTTATTTTTCTACTAATGTTTTATTTTTCTACTAATGTTTTATTTTTCTACTAATGTTTTATTTTTCTACTAATGTTTTATTTTTCTAATAATGTTTTATTTTTCTGCTAATGTTTTATTTTTCTACTAATGTTTTATTTTTCAACCAATGTATTATTGTTCTGCTAATGTTTTATTTTTCTACTAATGTTTTATTTTTCAACCAATGTTTTATTTTTCTGCTAATGTTTTATTTTTCTACTAATGTTTTATTTTTCTACAAATGTTTTATTTTTCTTATAATGTTTTATTTTTCAACTAATGTTTTATTTTTCTTATAATGTTTTGTTTTTCTACTTATGTTTTATTTTTCTACTAATGTTTTTTTTTCTACTAATGTTTTATTTTTCTGCTAATGTTTTATTTTTCTACTAATGTTTTATTTTTCTACTAATGTTTTATTTTTCTACTAATGTTTTATTTTTCTAGTAATGTTTTATTTTTCTAATAATGTTTTATTTTTCTACTAATTTTTTATTTTTCTACTAATGTTTTATTTTTCTAATAATGTTTTATTTTTCTACTAATTGTTTATATTTCAACTAATGTTTTATTTTTCTACTAATGTTTTATTTTTCTACTAATGTTTTATTTTTCTGCTAATGTTTTATTTTTCTACTAATGTTTTATTTTTCTAATAATGTTTTATTTTTCTACTAATGTTTTATTTTTCTACTAATGTTTTATTTTTCTACTAATGTTTTATTTTTCTACTAATGTTTTATTTTTCTACTAATGGTTTATTTTTCTACTAATGTTTTATTTTTCTAATAATGTTTTTTTTTTCTAATAATGTTTTATTTTTCTACTAATGTTTTATTTTTCTACTAATGTTTTATTTTTCTACTAATGTTTTATTTTTCTACTAATGTTTTATTTTTCTACTAATGTTTTATTTTTCAACTAATGTTTTATTTTTCTACTAATGTTTTATTTTTCTACTAATGTTTTATTTTTCAACTAATGTTTTATTTTTCTACTAATGTTTTATTTTTCAACTAATGTTTTATTTTTCTACTAATGTTTTATTTTTCTACTAATGTTTTATTTTTCTACTAATGTTTTATTTTTCTACTAATGTTTTATTTTTCAACTAATGTTTTATTTTTATGCCAACGTTTTATTTTTCTACTAACGTTTTATTTTTCTACTAATGTTTTATTTTTCTACTAACGTTTTATTTTTCTACTAATTTTTTATTTTTCTAATAATGTTATATTTTTCTACTAATGTTTTATTTTTTCTGCTAATGTTTTATTTTTCTACTAATGTTTTATTTTTCTAATAATGTTTTATTTTTCTACTAATGTTTTATTTTTCTACTAATGTTTTATTTTTTCTGCTAATGTTTTATTTTTCTACTAATGTTTTATTTTTCTACTAATGTTTTATTTTTCTACTAATGTTTTATTTTTCAACTAATGTTTTATTTTTCTACTAATGTTTTATTTTTCTACTAATGTTTTATTTTTCAACTAATGTTTTATTTTTCTACGAATGTTTTATTTTTCTACTAATGTTTTATTTTTCTACTAATATTTTATTTTTCTACTCATGTTTTATTTTTCTACTAATGTTTTATTTTTCTACTAATGTTTTATTTTTCAACTAATGTTTCATTTTTCAACCAATGTTTTATTTTTCAACTAATGTTTTATTTTTCAACCAATGTTTTATTTTTCTGCTAATGTTTTATTTTTCTACTAATGTTTTATTTTTCAACCAATGTTTTATTTTTCTGCTAATGTTTTATTTTTCTACTAATGTTTTATTTTTCTACTAATATTTTATTTTTCTACTAATGTTTTATTTTTCTACTAATGTTTTATTTTTCTACTAATGTTTTATTTTTCTACTAATGTTTTATTTTTCTACTAATGTTTTATTTTTCAACTAATGTTTTATTTTTCTGCTAATGTTTTATTTTTCTACTAATGTTTTATTTTTCTACTAATGTTTTATTTTTCTACTAATGTTTTATTTTTCTACTAATGTTTTATTTTTCTACTTATGTTTTATTTTTTCTACTAATGTTTTATTTTTCTACTAATGTTTTATTTTTCAACTAATGTTTTATTTTTCTACTAATGTTTTATTTTTCTACTAATGTTTTATTTTTCTACTAATGTTTTATTTTTCTACTAATGTTTTATTTTTCTACTAATATTTTATTTTTCTGCTAATGTTTTATTTTTCTACTAATGTTTTATTTTTCTACTAATGTTTTATTTTTCTACTAATGTTTTATTTTTCTACTAATGTTTTATTTTTCTGCTAATGTTTTATTTGTCTGCTAATGTTTTATTTTTCTGCTAATGTTTTATTTTTCTACTAATGTTTTATTTTTCTACTAATGTTTTATTTTTCAACTAATGTTTTATTTTTCTACTAATGTTTCATTTTTCTGCTAATGTTTTATTTTTCTACTAATGTTTTATTTTTCTACTAATGTTTTATTTTTCTGCTAATGTTTTATGTTTCTGCTAATGTTTTATTTTTCTACTAATGTTTTATTTTTCTACTAATGTTTTATTTTTCTGCTAATGTTTTATTTTTCTGCTAATGTTTTATTTTTCTACTAATGTTTTATTTTTCTACTAATATTTTATTTTTCTACTAATGTTTTATTTTTCTACTAATGTTTTATTTTTCTACTAATGTTTTATTTTTCTACTAATGTTTTATTTTTCTACTAATGTTTTATTTTTCAACTAATGTTTTATTTTTCTGCTAATGTTTTATTTTTCTACTAATGTTTTATTTTTCTACTAATGTTTTATTTTTCTACTAATGTTTTATTTTTCTACTAATGTTTTATTTTTCTACTTATGTTTTATTTTTTCTACTAATGTTTTATTTTTCTACTAATGTTTTATTTTTCAACTAATGTTTTATTTTTCTACTAATGTTTTATTTTTCTACTAATGTTTTATTTTTCTACTAATGTTTTATTTTTCTACTAATGTTTTATTTTTCAACTAATGTTTTATTTTTCTACTAATGTTTTATTTTTTCTACTAATGTTTTATTTTTCTACTAATGTTTTATTTTTCTACTAATGTTTTATTTTTATGCCAACGTTTTATTTTTCTACTAACGTTTTATTTTTCTACTAATGTTTTATTTTTCTACTAATGTTTTATTTTTCTACTAATGTTTTATTTTTCTACTAATGTTTTATTTTTCAACTAATGTTTTATTTTTCTACTAATGTTTTATTTTTCTACTAATGTTTTATTTTTCAACTAATGTTTTATTTTTCTACTAATGTTTTATTGTTCAACTAATGTTTTATTTTTCTACTAATGTTTTATTTTTCAACCAATGTTTTATTTTTCTGCTAATGTTTTATTTTTCTACTAATGTTTTATTTTTCAACCAATGTTTTATTTTTCTGCTAATGTTTTATTTTTCTACTAATGTTTTATTTTTCAACCAATGTTTTATTTTTCTGCTAATGTTTTATTTTTCTACTAATGTTTTATTTTTCTACTAATATTTTATTTTTCTACTAATGTTTTATTTTTCTACTAATGTTTTATTTTTCTACTAATGTTTTATTTTTCTACTAATGTTTTATTTTTCAACTAATGTTTTATTTTTCTGCTAATGTTTTATTTTTCTACTAATGTTTTATTTTTCTACTAATGTTTTATTTTTCTACTAATGTTTTATTTTTCTACTAATGTTTTATTTTTTCTACTAATGTTTTATTTTTCTACTAATGTTTTATTTTTCAACTAATGTTTTATTTTTCTAGTAATGTTTTATTTTTCTACTAATGTTTTATTTTTCTACTAATGTTTTATTTTTCTGCTAATGTTTTATTTTTGTACTAATGTTTTATTTTTCAACTAATGTTTTATTTTTCTACTAATGTTTCATTTTTCTGCTAATGTTTTATTTTTCTACTAATGTTTTATTTTTCTACTAATGTTTTATTTTTCTGCTAATGTTTTATTTTTCTGCTAATGTTTTATTTTTCTACTAATGTTTTATTTTTCTACTAATGTTTTATTTTTCTGCTAATGTTTTTTTTTCTGCTAATGTTTTATTTTTCTACTAATGTTTTATTTTTCTACTAATGTTTTATTTTTTCTACTAAAGTTTTATTTTTCTGCTAATGTTTTATTTTTCTACTAATGTTTTATTTTTCTACTAATGTTTTATTTTTTCTGCTAATGTTTTATTTTTCTACTAATGTTTTATTTTTCTACTAATGTTTTATTTTTCTACTAATGTTTTATTTTTCTACTAATGTTTTATTTTTCTACTAATGTTTTATTTTTCAACTAATGTTTTATTTTTCTGCTAATGTTTTATTTTTCTACTAATGTTTTATTTTTCTACTAATGTTTTATTTTTCTACTAATGTTTTATTTTTCTACTAATGTTTTATTTTTCTACTTATGTTTTATTTTTTCTACTAATGTTTTATTTTTCTACTAATGTTTTATTTTTCAACTAATGTTTTATTTTTCTACTAATGTTTTATTTTTCTACTAATGTTTTATTTTTCTACTAATGTTTTATTTTTCTACTAATGTTTTATTTTTCAACTAATGTTTTATTTTTCTACTAATGTTTTATTTTTTCTACTAATGTTTTATTTTTCTACTAATGTTTTATTTTTCTACTAATGTTTTATATTTATGCCAACGTTTTATTTTTCTACTAACGTTTTATTTTTCTACTAATGTTTTATTTTTCTACTAATGTTTTATTTTTCTACTAATGTTTTATTTTTCTACTAATGTTTTATTTTTCAACTAATGTTTTATTTTTCTACTAATGTTTTATTTTTCTACTAATGTTTTATTTTTCAACTAATGTTTTATTTTTCTACTAATGTTTTATTTTTCAACTAATGTTTTATTTTTCTACTAATGTTTTATTTTTCAACCAATGTTTTATTTTTCTGCTAATGTTTTATTTTTCTACTAATGTTTTATTTTTCAACCAATGTTTTATTTTTCTGCTAATGTTTTATTTTTCTACTAATGTTTTATTTTTCAACCAATGTTTTATTTTTCTGCTAATGTTTTATTTTTCTACTAATGTTTTATTTTTCTACTAATATTTTATTTTTCTACTAATGTTTTATTTTTCTACTAATGTTTTATTTTTCTACTAATGTTTTATTTTTCTACTAATGTTTTATTTTTCTACTAATGTTTTATTTTTCAACTAATGTTTTATTTTTCTGCTAATGTTTTATTTTTCTAGTAATGTTTTATTTTTCTACTAATGTTTTTTTTTCTACTAATGTTTTATTTTTCTACTTATGTTTTATTTTTTGTACTAATGTTTTATTTTTCTACTAATGTTTTATTTTTCAACTAATGTTTTATTTTTCTAGTAATGTTTTATTTTTCTACTAATGTTTTATTTTTCTACTAATGTTTTATTTTTCTACTAATGTTTTATTTTTCTACTAATGTTTTATTTTTCTGCTAATGTTTTATTTTTGTACTAATGTTTTATTTTTCAACTAATGTTTTATTTTTCTACTAATGTTTCATTTTTCTGCTAATGTTTTATTTTTCTACTAATGTTTTATTTTTCTACTAATGTTTTATTTTTCTGCTAATGTTTTATTTTTCTGCTAATGTTTTATTTTTCTACTAATGTTTTATTTTTCTACTAATGTTTTATTTTTCTGCTAATGTTTTATTTTTCTGCTAATGTTTTATTTTTCTACTAATGTTTTATTTTTCTACTAATGTTTTATTTTTTCTACTAAAGTTTTATTTTTCTGCTAATGTTTTATTTTTCTACTAATGTTTTATTTTTCTACTAATGTTTTATTTTTTCTGCTAATGTTTTATTTTTCTACTAATGTTTTATTTTTCTACTAATGTTTTATTTTTCTACTAATGTTTTATTTTTCTACTAATGTTTTATTTTTTCTACTAATGTTTTATTTTTCTGCTAATGTTTTATTTTCTTACTAATGTTTTATTTTTCTACTAATGTTTTATTTTTCTACTAATGTTTTATTTTTCTACTAATGTTTCATTTTTCTACTAATGTTTTATTTTTTCTACTAATGTTTTATTTTTCTACTAATGTTTTATTTTTCTACTAATGTTTTATTTTTCTACTAATGTTTTATTTTTCTACTAATGTTTTATTTTTTCTACTAATGTTTTATTTTTTCTACTAATGTTTTATTTTTCTACTACTGATACGTCTGCTTTTATGCCTAATTTTTAAATTTCCTTGTGTATGATTTTCTTAAAGTTATCTGCCTTGACTGTTAGAGTTTTGTTTTATTATAGCTAGTCCGTTATCTCTATATAGGCTGATATCCGTAGTATCGAATATGCTTGTGAGGGTATATAGAATGAATAATCCCACAAGATCTGATGCCTATATAGAGATGACCGACTAGCTATAATAAAAAAAAACTACAACAAAGTCAAGGAAGAAAACTTTAAGAAAATCATACACAAGGAAAGTAAAAAATTAGGCATAAAAGCAGACGTATCAGCTAACATAAAAATAACAAACTTCCTGGACGTCACGTTAAATTTAGATAAAAACACATATGAACCCTATTAAAAGATAACGCTACTCCAATGTACGTAAACCCTAAGTCCAATCACCCACCATCAACTATAAAACAGATTCCTAACTCGATCGTAAGTAGACTCAGTAATAACTCAAGCGATGAAAATGCATTTAACAGGTCAACCAATATCTACGAAACAACCCACATAAGCAACAAAACACCAATAACTATAATAAAATTAAAAAGAAGAAAAAGAACTATAATTTGGTATACGCCCCATACAATCAAATGTTAAAAACAAAACTCGGCAAGAAATTTCTAGATCTTACTGAAAAACACTTTCCCGTAACCAACCCTTTGCACAAAATCTTCAATAAAAATACCTTAAAGTTATCCTACAGTTGTTGCGAAAATTTAGAGATGATAATTAAAGCACATAATAACAAAATATTAAATAAAAACAATGTAAACAACAACAAAATAATCAATAAAAAAAGTAAACACCATGACAAAAATAAAACTAACACTAGCAGAAATAATAATAATAATAATAATAATAATAATAATAATAATAATAATAATAATAATAATAATAATAATAATAATAATAAACCAACCCCGGACAAGAACAACCATACTATAAAGAAAAATACTAATAACGAACAAGATAAATGCAACAGTAGACACCGCACATTTTGCCCAGTTTAAAATAAATGTCTAACCAAAAGCGTAGTTTATCAGGCAACAATATTTGCGAAAGAAAACCTGAATAACAAGAAATATTACATAGGCATGACTTCCTTAGATTTCAAAACCCGATACTATGACCACAAAAGTGCATTCAACAATAAAAAAACACCGTATAAAAACAACACTAGCGAATAAATACTGGAAACTCAAAGAAAGCGGACATTCGCCGGTAGTCGAATGGAAAATAATAAGACAAGCTACCACGTGTAGGCATCTAGACGACCCATGTAGATTATGCCTTCATGAAAAATTTGCTATCCTGTACTTTAAACAACCCCAACATCTATTAAACTGCAGAAGAGAAAAAGCAAATAACTGTGTTCACAAAATAAAATTTACTCTAGGATAGCGATACAAAATAGTTTTAAAACTAACAAAAAAAACCCAGAAAATAAACAAATAAATAAATTAAATAAACATGAATATACATAAACGGTCACACATATATGTATTGTATATATATATATATATATGTATATATGTGCATGTATGTATGTACACACACACATATATATATTTATATATAAACTAACAATAAAAAAATAAATAAAAAAAACACTAACCTAGTTTTAAAACAGATCGTTTGTCCGATAAAATGCATGCCCATTGGCTGATAGGAAGGGGCGCGGTGGATACTATAAAGCTGATTGGCTAACTAAAATCTCAATAGGAGAGGAGCATATAAAAACGATAAACAACCACAGAATTCGCGCATAAGCCTGAGGAGTCGTAGAGTGGATGAAACGCCGAATAGTCAGTGTAGCTTAATCGCCATATATATTTTATAAATTACTTACTATATATATATATATATATATATATATATATATATATGCATATATATGTATATATATGTATGTATATATATACGTATATGCATATGTATATATATATATGTATGTATATATATACGTATATGCATATGTATATGTATATGTATATATATATACACATATATACATATATATATATATATATGTATATATATATAATCTTTGAAATTTCATCCGACGTTGGTGTTTCCACATGCATGACACAAAGTTTGACGGCAACACGCACGCTTAGAGACAAGGTTTGGTTTAATAAAAGATGATCAATACGATAATCAGTCTAACAAACTTTGGATCAGGTTGCTCATAATAAAACTGTATGGAAGAACTAAATACACAGAGAAAACGTTATCCCTGGAAATAGGAAACTCTTATCGATTAGCCATCTAGAGCCAACTGGAAAAGAAAGGCTAGTATATGATGGACGAGTCATTGTTATAGCGTTCAAAATTGATTCTTAATTGCAAAGTTGGTGCTAAGTGTCTTGTTACCGGGGTTTTATCATTATTTTATTTTATTTCGTTTTTGTTTGTTTGACGTGAAACGCGATTCTTGAAATCGATCTTCATTGATTATGCAGCGAATCAGACGGAGCAATATAAACACGTAAATAAATGAATAGCGCAAATTGATCCACGCTTGTTGATACGACGGCTGGCATTTTTAGGGTTCATGAAAGAAAAATCAATTATCGAATACGCGCATAAATTTGATATAACCAGAACACAAATGCTTCGTAAATGGCAGATCTTATTGATTGTTCGATGTTCGGGCCCCCAGAGAGCGGTCCGCCGGGTACCTTGCTATCAATTAATTAAAGATTCCTTTTAATTAACGGATGGCATTTTCAAAATGCAAGAACGAAAATATCTTGTTGAACCGTCGCCTTAAATAATCAAATTCTACCCAATTTCCAACAGTAGCTAGTCTCTCACTGATTATCTTATATTCATTCACCCTTATCCTTGAGTGGCCTTCAGGCCTTGATAAGTGTTAAATTCCCTCTGAAAAAAAAATGAATATAAAGAATGCTACGGCTAATATTTGTCAATAAAATCATGTCATAAATAAACTTTTTAAATTGCTACTCCTCAACACTCACATTAATACAGTCAGCGGAAGCAGAAAACAGGGAGGGAATTCCAAAGTCTGACACTCTGAAGAAAAAAAAAAAAACTACTAGCAGAAAGCATTCCAGCATCCAAGGGCTTCTACTGGCTAAAAAAAAATCATGTACAAAATAAACTTATAAAATTCCTACTGCACCATGTTTAATTGTCTCCCCGCAAAGTTAGTTACAAGTTCTATTTTAATGGTTTTTTTTCCACCTCAAACAAGGCATATTGCCATTTTGATGCAAAGAGCTACTATTTGGGATCGTGTCTACAGGGCACTGTTTAACTAGTTGAGCAGAGAGGTCTCTGTTCGTATTACATATACATTTCTGCATAATCATACAGTTCCCGTCAGATCACCGAAGTTAAGCAACGTTAAGCCCGGTCATTACTAAAATGGGTGACCAATTTGGGAATTCTAGGCACTGTATGTAGGAGGACGTCGACACCTGCCTGCAAGAGTTGCGAAAACCTAACGCCGTCATCTCCCCTGACGGGGATATACATGTGACTGAGGAACGCCTGTGAATTTCATACTCCCATGGAACTTCTTCCTTCGGAGGAAATCGATTAAACCCAAATAGGGTTATGCCGTCTCTCTTTCTCTCTTACACACACACACACACACACACACACACACACACACACACACACATTAATACAATCAGGGGAAGCAGAAAACAGGGAGGGAATTCCAAAGTCTGACACACCGAGAAAAAAAAAGACTAGAATAGAAGGTATTCCAGCATCTAAGGACCTCTACGAGATCAGATTTTTAATGTGGAAGAAAATCCGCCCCCCCCTCCATAAGGCACACCCTGCATGAAACAAAAATAAAAATTCTCAGTTTAGGGAAAATCCATCTCACAAAATTAGGACACAAAAAAATCTTACCACTTATCAAAGCCCTAAAGCCACTCGAGGTTAAGAGTTAATGAATGCCAGGTGATGATTGGTGATGTTAGAGATTGGGCAAAATTTGATTATTTAAGAGGACGGCTGGCTCAACGAGAACTTGTTTACATTAGACTTGAAAACGACCATGTAATAGTCAGATATAAACAGATAGTTCTTGGAAGAAAAAAAGATTGCTTATAGAAGTTTCGTTTAGATTAGCTCTTTGATTCTAACATGAACGTCAAGGAAAGATAACAGTTGCTAGTCCCCGTTTACATACCGCTCCCCCCTCCAATAAGATAGCAGTGCTAAACATATGGTCAGTTTTTAATGTGAGGAAAACTCATACTTCATCCGCAAGGGGTACACTGCATGAGACAAAAATATAAAATAAATTGTCTCCTTCTCTGACCCAGACCAGAACAGACATTGCACTTTGACCTATTCACTTGCCAAAAGATATAAAAGTCACAGTTTGACCACATTGGGTACAACACCATCAAAAGTGTAGAATAGGGTTGGTTGGTCAGCGTTTAACTTTTGTTTATTAGTCATAGAATGAAAAATGAATGAATCCCGTAAAGGGTTGATACGGCGTAAATCAGACAATGAACGATTCTACTTGAAGACCAACGTTGGTCTTAAATCGCGAACTGTAACGCAATCGTAGGAAGAAATAGCCCCCACTCCGGACCTTTGACACGAGACAGACGCCGTTGTGTCACGTTGTTTGCGTTCAATTAATTTGTTTATTTATTTTAAATTAAAACGTTCCCACGTTCAGCCTGATTTAAGCGATGTAAGCCGATCTTCGGTTTGTCGTGGAATTAATCTTTGAGAAGATGCAATCCACGAGAACTGTGCCAAGTGTGATTTAACAGTTTCTGTCTTGAGCCGCGCGCATAGAATTTGGTCACGTAATAATCGTGAGATCGTCTCAATAAATGCAGGCAATCGCTTTCCTTTCTTCAATACAACATAAACTTCGTATTTATACGCAACTACAACTAAAAATAAAAAAAATACCCGTCTCAGGAGGAGCACAAACCATATGCATATCATTTTTTTATGAGGTTAATGCAAAAGATTTTTTTATGTTTATATAGAATTACATTTGGTTAAAAAATACAGAAGAATCTTTATAATGCACGTACTCGTTACAGAACGAAAGTGGCATATTCTAAAAATCACGTAAATTGATCAAGTAGTTTTTTATTTTTATAAGAAAATCAAATTTTACGATTTTTAGCCATAAAAAAAGTTTTATTTACTTTGAATACAAATAAAACCTCTGTTGTCGAATTGGATTGTCGCCCTGATATTTTGGGAAAAAAATAAAACAATATTTCCGCTCTCGGTCTCCTTTTCGCTAACTCATAAAATTCGATTTTCTTAAATTAAAAAAAAAAAAACAAGGTAATGATCGATTTTCTTCAGTTTTTGGAATATGACATCATCGATCCGTGACGAGTACGTACATCATAAAGATTTTTTTTCTGTATTTTCTTTTCTTTTTTAATAATTGTAATTCTAAATAAGCACCGATTAAAAAAATACTATATACTTACCGCTTATCAAAGCCAGGAGGCTACTCAAGGATACGTGTTAATGAGTGTCACGACAACACGGGGATGATCAGTGACGGTGGAAATTTTCACATCTTCCTGCCATGGAAGGGAGCTAAACATCCACAAAGGAAGGTGGCCTAAATTCGGTTATTCGTCTTTTTTCTGTGTCTTAATAACATTTTGCTTGCGAGGGTTTGAGTTCAATTCTCACCTACATTTCTTTTTAAAGACTATTTTCTCTCACAAACAGAAAATGACACGGGAAATAAATTCCACATACCATTTTCTGTTTGTACATCTTAATTATAAATTTTAATATTACTCATTGCACTATCATATTATGAAACAGTACGACAGTATAATTTATCCAACTATATATATATATATATATATATATATATATATATATATATATAATTTATTTGTTTTGAATTTATATGTCGCTACACCTTCATAAGCATGTTTCGGTCAGCCAGTTTCAAGTAACTAAAGATCTCCTCAGGCGATATTGCTTCTACAAAAGTTGAGTCCGTAATGAAAGTTTTAGTTACGGACTCGACTTTTGTATAAGCAATATCGCCTGAAGAGGTCTCTAGTTACATGTAACTGGCTGACCGAAACATGATCATGAACGTATAGCGACATATAAATGCTTATGTAAAAAAAAATGAATAAATAAAAAGTACATCTTGCTCTACTTCAGTATTGAGCACTCTTGCACTGACCTCGTTAAAACTTCATTGGTTGCTTCACCTCTGAAAAAATTTAACATGAAAAATATATATATATCTGTGTGTATGTGTGTTTGTACACACACACACACACACACACACACACACATATATATTACTAATTGAAATAGTATTACAAATATATATATATAAAAGTTCGATTAGATAGCTCAATCGTGCAACACTAGAGCTATGAATATATATTACAGTGGAAGCTTTACCAGGATTGGTCACTAATTTGATTATTTATTTAAAAAAGTGTAAGTGTAAGTGCAACGCTTATATATATATATATATATATATATATATATATATATATATATATATATATATATATATATATATATGATTGTTGAGCTGGATTAAATCCGACGATATGAAATAAAATGGAGGTGGAAGGACCTGGATACTCAACGTTTCGCCCGATTTATGCGGGCTTCTTCAAGAGGGATGGTCATTGACCATCCCTCTTGAAGAAGCCCGCATAAATCGGGCGAAACGTTGAGTATCCAGGTCCTTCCACCTCCATTTTATTTCATATATATATATATATATATATATATATATATATATATATATATATATATAAGCGTTGCCATTACACTTAAACTCAACTGTCGAGGCAAATCTAAATTAAGATATATATATATATATATATATATATATATATATATATATATATATAAGTTAATTAATTAACTTATTTTGGCTCTATCTAAACATTGAGCACTCTTTTGGTAGACACACTTAATAATTACTACCAATACAATATATATATATATATATATATATATATATATATATATATAAGTTAATTAATTAACTTATTTTGGCTCTGTCTAAACATTGAGCACTCTTTTGGTAGACATACTTAATAATTACTACCAATACAATATATATATATATATATATATATATATATATATATATATATATATATATATATATATAAATTTAGCCTTGCCTCGACAGTTGAGTTTTAAATTTCTTCCATTTCTTTTTATGCACATATTATCTTTCTTTTAATAATATTATTGAGAATTCTTTCCCTTTTCCTTGTACCTATTATTTGTGAATTATTCTACGGATTTCTGCTTTTTGGATTACTTTGGATCATCTTCTAATTACGCGGTTCCCTTGGATTCTACTTGTGCGAATGGAAATTTAACTTTCTTAGATTTGAATTTTTGGATTTTAACGTCATTGGATACTTTACCCTTCACCAGACTATCCATTCACGTGAAATCACCTTTTTATTCACCCTATTCCCTCTGTTTCACTTTTTGTTATCATGTAAGATCTATGACTTATTGTAGTTTCATTAAATACTTTTGCAAGCAAAATCCGATCCCGCATTATAGTAAATCCTACCCTCTGATGAGAAGGAAAGTATTTCTTCGAAATTCCGCAGATTAAGGACTATCCACTTATTTAGTGTTTCCTTTTTAAAATTAAATATGTTTTAACCCTTTTTGAAAGTTTTTAACATGTTTTATTAACTACTTGTTCTTATATATATATATATATATATATATATATATAGAGAGAGAGAGAGAGAGAGAGAGTTTCTTCAGCCATAATCGAAACCAAAAACAAAACTTAAGAAGAATTTTTGATAAAATTATCTATAAAACAAATAGACTACTGGAGAGCCATCGGCTTTGATCGAAACCGAAACTAAATCTTATGAAGAATTCTTGGTAAACTTATTTATAAGAAATAGATGACTTAAGTGCCACCAACTATAATCGAAACCGAAACCGAAACCAAAACCTATGGAGAATTCTTGGTAAAATTATTTAAAACAAAATGACTTGAAACCCATCAGCTATAATGGAAACCGAAACGAAAACTAATTAAGAATACTTGGTAAAATTATTTAAAATAAAATGACTTGAAACCCATCAGCTATAATGGAAACCGAAACCAAAACTTATTAAGAATTCTTGGTAAAATTATTTAAAACAAAATGACTTGAAACCCATCAGCTATAATGGAAACCGAAACCAAAAATTATCAAAAATACTTGGTAAAATTATTTATTAAAAGAAATGGAAGTCCATAACAATTAAACGACTCGAATGTAAGTGTGACACAGAAAATAAATAAATAAAACACATGCTAACGTATTAATATATAAATAAAAATATTTGTAAGAAAAAATAGATTACTAGAGTGCCATTAGGCATAATCGAAACTGAAACCAACACGTAAGAATTCTTGGAAAAAATTATTTATAAAAAAGAAATTAATTACTTGAGTGCCATCAGCTGTAATCGAAACTGAAACCAAAACTTATGAAAATTTTGGGTAAAATTATTTATTACAAGAAATGGAAGTCAATAAACATTCTCTCGAACGAGTCTGATGTAAGCGTGACACAGAAAATAAATAACACACGCTATCGTATTAATATAAAATTATTTATCTATATATAAAAAAAAAATAGATTACTGGAGCGCCATCAGCTATAATTGAAACCCAAACCAAAACTAATGAAGAATTCTTGGTAAAATTATTTCTAAAAAAAACAGCACAAAATCTTAAGATTTCTTGTTCCTTAGAAGCGCCGGTTGAGTTTGAATAAAATAAATACGTATGCTATATACGTTTTTTTCCGTGTTGTTGCTGGGGCAGATAATCAGAAAGTAGATGTCCGTTTGTTGTTTTTACGGTAGTTTTTTTTTTTTTAATCTCGGAACGGTGCGTTAGGTCACACGGGATTCACGTTAAGATTTCTTGTTCCTTAGAAGCGCCGGTTGAGTTTGAATAAAATAAATACGTATTATATACGTTTGAAACCAAAAACAACGCATTATTACAAAATAAACGAACATTTATTTTGTTTGAAAATTATGTTGAAATTCATAAATATATTTCGAGGAAAAGCCTCATCATCAGTATGTTTTTCTTTTTTTTTTACATGTTGTTGCTGGGGCAGATAATCAGAAAACAGCACAAACTCTGCTTTTTCTCTCCTTAGCTTGCGCCAGAGTAAGAAATAACAATTCTATAAATTATGTATTTTCCGCCGTTTTTTTGATTATTTTATTACAGTTATTGCTTCGTTTATATTTTTATAATATTAGCTTTCATTGTTTTCGATGGCCCTGTTATTCTTGTACTGTTCCGCTTTGTATCAGAATCGTCTCAGTCTTCCTTCTTTCGCTGCTATTTCTTATTTTAGTTCTTCGGGTTTCTTGCTTAGCCTCTCCCTGCGAGTTGCAGTTCCACTTTTATATCTTTTTCTTCGCTTTCATCCTATTTGTCGATTTGACTTTCTTTTAATGTTTTCTTTCGCTTTCTCAATTCCTCTCTAATTATTTCCTTACAAAATAATTTTAGCAAGTGTAAAGGAATCCTAAAATACTAACTCTGACGAAAGCCATAGAAACTTGACCCTTCCTTCCTCTCCTTACGTCGATAGTTGAATACATATGCGCGAGAACTCCTTGGACGAGTCAGTAGAATATTTAAGTCAGCAACGAAAACACTAGAGTAAAGTAAGCCTCCATCATAGCTTGATTTCTTGTAGATTATTACCCTACAGCACTTATATATATATATATATATATATATATATATATATATATATATATATATATATATATATATATATATATATATATATATATATATAGTTCCGGCAAAAAGAAAGTTCGCACTTTTAACTTTTCAAAAACTGCAAATTTAAGCTAAATTTAATGTAACTGTTTAAACAACCTATACTTCATTTGATTCGTCTATTATTCCTTTATAATTTTACCTGTTCATATTTGACTTTTAATTTAAATATTCTAGTGTTCACGTCAATTAAAAACTAGCTTCAAATTGAAGAGTCAAAAAGAAAGTCACCTTAAATATTTAGAGATTTATAAAGAATCGGATTCGGAATCGGGAATTTAGTACGGAATCGGGAAAAATATCGGAATCGTCCCATCACTAGTAGGTATAGTAAGTATGACATCTGAAGCAGTAAAGCGGTCGGAGAAAGAAAATGGACCGACAAATCCTGGATGGAAAGTCAAACTGGAAACCTAGATCAACAAACTTTAAAAGAAAGTCAAATCGAAAAACAGAATAAAAGCGAAGAAAAAGATATAAAAGTGGAACTGCAACTCGCAGGGACAGGCTTAACAAGAAATACGAAGAACTAAAATAAGAAATAGCAGCGAAAGAAGGAAGACTGAGACGATTCAGATACAAAGCGGAACAGTACAAGAATAACAGGATCATCGAAAACAATGAAAGCTAATATTATAAAAAATAAACGGAGGAAGAACAAATCAGTACAGACAATATAATAATATTGTATCCGAGATGGGTATATTTGCTGATTATACGACGCTCTATAATTTGCATGAGGGAAGAACAGATGTACATGAATCTAAGACAACGGCAGAATCGTTAGAAAATGAAGCCCAGACTATAGTGGAATGGGGACGCAAGTGGATAGTAACATTTAATGCTAGTAAAACTAAGCTGCTCTCCTTTAACAATTACAAGACGCCTCTCCAACCCCCTATATCCATGATAAATAGAACCCTGCCTGAGAATTCTACTTTCAAACCCATCGGCCTAACATTTGCAGGCAGTATGAACTGGAGCAAATACATAGAGGACATTTCAAAGGGTGCTGCAAAGAAGGTGGGTTCTCTCTATTGAGTTAGAAGACTACTCATGCCTGAGAGTATCCTGTACCTTTACAAGACCACCATTCACCCATGCATAGTATATTGTTGCTACATCTGGGCTGGGGCATCTACCTCTAGTCTCTCCCTCTCAGATAAAGTCAAAAAAAGAGTTGTCAATCTAATCGGTCCCACTTTATCAACTAAGCCCTAGCCCCTGTCTCATCGCCGCAATGTTGCATCACTATGCCTGTTTTACAAATATTTTAATGGAATGTGTTCTGATGAACTCGTTTCACTTGTATCCCCTCGACGTACAGCCCTTCACTGTTGTTGTTCCTAAATTCCAGAAAGCTTTTTATTCTAATAGTTTTTCTCTCGAACAGCTAAACTTTGGAATTCTTTTCCTGCTGCCTGCTTCCCTGGATGTACTGATATGCAGAAGTTTGAAATGTAACATAAACAAATATCTTGTTAACCTTTCCTAGACTTTGTAAGGGATGAACATAAGTAAAAAACAAAACAAAAAAAAACGAAAAAAAAAACCAAAAACGACTCGACTGTAACAAAACTATACTGGGCTATACTGGAGCAAATATGGGAAACACGACAAGATCACAATACAAAAGCTGAATAGCTGAAAGTATGAAAGAAGAGTTACAGCAAATTGGAGATAGCATGGAGAATAAACTTAGCAAGGAGAACTTCAAGATAAATCTAAGAAAAATGGCAAACTTGAAAGCACCAAGTCATGACGGAATACACATGTACTAGTTAAAAAATTTCACGACACTACATAAAGATTTATCTAGAAAGCAGACGCTCCAGAATATATGACCAATAGCAGAACCACACTGATATAAAAAGAGACAGAAAACGGAACTGTCCCCAGTAACTACAGGCCTATAACTTGCCTACCAACTATGTGGAAAATATTAACAGCACAACTTAGAGAACAAATTTACTACTCCCTTAAAAATCTACTACTTCCTGAGGAACAGAAATGATACCGAAAAAAGAAAAAAGAGCAAAACATGGAATTCTATACATAGACTAAAAGATCCTGAGCGTGATAAAAAGTAGAATAAAAATATAGTCATTGCATAGATCGACTACGAGAAATTGTATGATAAGATCCCTCAAGCGTGGATAGTAGAATGCTTGAGAATGTCAAAATGCCAGACAAGATTATCAATCTGATTTAAAATGCAATGCAAAATGGGGACTTGAATTAACAGATGAAGAACAGCACACATAACTTAGATAAAAATACAAAGAGGTATCTTCCAAGGAATTCCCTGCCACCACTACTGCTCATCATGGCCATATGCATAATAGCATGCTAAGGAAATGCAAGGTCGGATAGAAATGTACTAATAGAGACGAAAGAATGAATCACTTAAAGCATATGGACGCCCTGAAACCTTTCGTAAGAAACAAAAAGGAATTAGAGACGTTAAAAACTACAACTAGAATCTTCAGCCAGGATTCCGAATTCCACTCGGAATGAAAAAGTGCGCACTGGTGATTATGAGAAGGAGAAAATTGGAGGCCAGCGAAGGTATGAAACCAAGAAGAGATGAGCAGGACACTAGGCAAACATGACAGCTTTTAATATTTTGGAGTTCTGGAAGCAGACACTATTAAAGCAACTGAAATGAAAGAGAAAATTAGAAAGGAATATCTCAGAAGAACAAGCAAACTCTTGGAAACTAAATTATATAGAATGGGAAGAAAAACAACTATCGGTTATTTTGAGTTCAGCTTGTTGTGGTAATTCATCATGGAGAGAGTGACACTCAGAGAGCGTTTGCAAATTGTGCAAATTTAGTTTACTTACATTTGATGAGCAAATACATTATATTTGATGAACGAATAATCTCACGAAATGGACCTGTCAGCCTAATTTCATGCGTAGTGTTTACGTAAATTAGACCTCTCGATTATACCATATACGCGCGAGCCGCGGGGTCATATGTTCGGTTTTGCATTGAAATTATAACTGTCAAAATCAATATTTGTAATTAACAACACATATGCAAAATAAAAATATTTTCTTGTGATTTATTTGAATTTCAAGTTCGCCGTCTCTAAAAAAAAAAAAAAAAGAAAGAAAAAAAAGCACGCACACACAGAAAGTACGTAATAACCCTCTTCGGACTATTTTCTTCATATTATGGTGAAATAGATAGAGGCAAGAAAGAAAAAAAAAGAATTGAACGAGACGATTTGTTTTGCACGGCGTTGTCCGGGATAAATAATTATCGTAAATATTATTTCTCTTCATACTTTGATTTTAACCATACTTTTAGCAGTGCTGTGAAGGCTTCCTTATTACATTACAATATTTAATTAAAGCAATGGGGAAGGGGTTAAAGAAACGTTTGTTCTAATCGGCATTATCTGAAAGCAAATAAATTGTCATTATCAACATCATTTCTCTTCACAATACTATGAAAACCTCATTACTAACACGACTTTATTATCTGCCGTAAGTGAGGCGAGGGAGGTTAATAGAAGCGCTTGCTCTACTCAACGTTGGCCTATAGCAACAGAATTGTAATTACAAACATTGCTGTATTATATCATCATCAGAGATGTTCTGTGGAGGCTGAGTGGCACCAAGTCTCCTCAGATCTCCGATACTCTCTACCTCTTTCGATAAACATTGCAGACGAATTAACGTCATCGAAACAGTCGATTACTATGAATTTCTCGTTGGCAGAGACCATTAGTCTTCACTGCAAGTTTTGTATATTTTCTCCGCTTCTCCATCTCTTTGGTCTGTACTCTGTGGTCTGCTGGAACGGCAAAATCTACAATCTGGCAGGACCTTTCTTTCTTGTGCACAATTGGAAAAGTCCTGACAGATTATTATTATTATTATTATTATTATTATTATTATTATTATTATTATTATTATTGGCCCTCAAGGAGCTTTTACACAGGTTATCAAAGATCTCATTGAATACAGCCTGCGGTGTTCGCTGGAAGCTGAGTAACAACAAGTTTCCCCAGACCTTCCAACACTCTCCACCTCTTTCGATACCATTTGCAAATAAATTTGCGTTATCGCAACAGCTACTTGCCATTGATTTCTCGTTGGCAGTGGCCATTGGTCTTTACTGGAATTTGTGTGGCAACAAGCCTCCTCAAGGTCAGTGCTCACTCCTCGGACTTTACTTCATCCTTGACTACTCTGCTATTTGGTTTCACTCTTTTTTTTTTGGGGGGGGAGGAGGTGACATTATTATTATTATTATTATTATTATTATTATTATTATCTATATATTAATATGATAGCGTGTGTGTTCTTTTGTGCGTCACACTAAAAGCTTTTCGGTATTGTTTCTAGTGCTTCTACAATTAGTAGTGTCACCTGGACTTTCTTCATCTTAAATATTTCTTTGAGCTCACTGGCCAGTTTTGTATATTTTCTCCGCTTCTCCATCTCTTTGGTCTGCACTCTGTGGTCTGCTGGAACGGCAAAATCTACAATCTACAATAAAATCAATACATGTCTCGCTAGTTATTATTATTATTATTATTATTATCATTATTATTATTATTATTATTATTATTTCAACATATTAAAGTAATAGAGAGGGTAGGCGAGGTGGAGGAGAAAGTAGAAAACTGAGGAGAGAGATAGGAAATAAGGGAGAGAGAAAAAGGGACATATATGTAGATAGAGGATGATAGATACTTAGAGAAAGTATGTTATTCACGAGGTCAGGTGTGGGTTTTATGAAATTATTTGTGGAACGAACTGGATTCGAACTTGTCACACCCAGGTTTTCAGTCAGTGTTGTTAGCCACTTGACTATCGTCAAAAAGAGAGAGGGAGAGAGATAGAAGTCTTAATATAAAGATGTTACACACACACACACATACACATACACACACTAATTTCAATTTTGTTTTATGGTCACGGGCAACGTCGGGTAGACTTGCTAGTCTATATATATAAAAGCGAAAATGTATGTATGTGTTCTAGGATAAGCAAATCTCTGATTTAAAAAACCATAAAGCGGAAGACCATTACCCGCATTAAGCTGGTCTGCAGTTTAATTTGTTGCTGGCTATCTTGCTCTTGCTTGTTGCTGGATCTCAACATTTTGAACCGAGAGAGAGACTTAGCTGCCGTACAAAGCTAAGACCCTGTAACATCATCTCTGTATAGATACTCCCTCAGACATTTGGGCTCATGGATTTTAAATGTCTGAGGGAGTGGCACTCGTCTGACAAGACGTTGCAATCATCATGTATGTGTGTTCGCTTTTTCTGTATGTCAACAAAAGGCTTTTTTTCAGAGAAGCGGTCGCTCGCTTCACAACTTTTTAAAACTTTTTATATCACATATAAATCGTAATATCTCACAGTTAACAACGAATCTCGCCTGTCTATTTAATTTGCTCGATTTCGGGAAGATAAATATTCAATATTTGTCGCTGCTGCATGTGGGTTAGTCTTTTTCCTATAACATCTTGAGGGGGGGGGGCAAAAAAAGCGTTCAGCAGTAAATGAATACTACCCCGCAGTCAAACTTGACCTCATTAACTCATTAAAACGGGCACCTGCTAAATCCAAGTAATTAAATAAATTCAAACGTGTTTCCGTTAGCATCTCGCGGTGGGGCAATTGTTAACGTCGCACTTTTTTTTTTCACACTTTAATTTACAACTTTGCCTCAACGGTTCGGGTTCGATCCTCATACTTACTTTTTTTATCCCCCCCACCTCCAAACACCCGGGCAACGCCGGGTACCCCTTGCTAGTTGAAAATAAATCTGAAAATGAGCTAACCTGTCTTCTTTACTTTTCCAGCATAAATGTTAGACAGATAAATGGTTGGTTATGTGCCTCTGTTGAAAGCAACTCAAAAGAAATGGAGCTCGTAAACCGATTGAACCACCCGTTGAATCGCAGTGAAGATGCGTTACATTGTAAAGGAAAGCTTATCAGCTTGGCGGGTGGATGGATGAAGGGACAATGTCTAAAAGTGGGAGTCGCCTCAAATGTTGAAATCTCAAATCGAACAGCGTCCCATCGATGAAAACACCAAATCATATCGTCTATCGTCAATGACTATCGATTATCGATTTTGCATAAATCGAATCGTAAGTCGTTTCACGATATGCGCTGTTTCCTGCTTTGTCACGCCTATTTTCCACGTTCCTTTTCTTCAATCTCTTTTTAATATATATATATATATATATATATATATATATATATATATATATATATATATATATATTTAGTAATGTGATTGATAAGCTCTAGGATATTCACCTATCGAGCTTATTATATATCTAAATTACAACGAGCACTTTTTCTTTCCTGTATTTTAATTAAACTAGTAATTTTACTATTACATTAAAATACACTCTGCTCTTTAGACTATTGTTCTAATCTCCTTTAAATATATATATATATACATATTATATATATATATATATATATATATATATATATTTCGTATCGTTCCTACGAACAATGAGCATTAGCCGAAGAGAGCTTGATATGGGTATCTAAAACGGTTCCTAATTATCAGGTTTGAAACCGATGGTACTAATGACTTATCTAAACGTTCTGTAAAAAAAAACATAAATAATACGCTCTTGTTTTCGGATCTTTCTTTATAATAGAGCACTCTACTGGAATGCTTCCCCTTCCCCAAATATAATAATTATATATATATATATATATATATATATATATATATATATATATATATATAAATATATATATATATATATATATATATATATATATGTATATATATATATATATATATATATATATATATATATATATATATATATATATATATATATATATATATATATATATATATATAAAGAACAAACCGAGTTATGTGTTTATCAACGTTTCATTCTTTATTTCGAGACTTCTTCTGGATAAATGAAATTTAGAATACAAAACACCTGTACAAATATTTTAAAACATATTTTTGATGAAATGTATGACCCTGTTCCATTTTAGAAATGGAAAAAGTTGAAAATAAAAAAAAAAAATATGAAAGGGATATAGCGCTGTGAAAGAGAGTATTTTTTTTATAACGTCATATAGCCATTAATATATTTAAAATGATATGATGCAATTCGTATTCTTTCTGGAACAAATATGTCCGTTATAATTCAAATAGATAATCTAGCTCTACCCAAGTTCGATCCTGTCTGATCTTGTCTCACTATCTTACCTAACACTTAACCCTTATCTTTAAATGACCTCCGGGCGTTGATAAGTGGTGATTTTTTCAAGTAAAGCATATGCAAACATCCACGACTTCTTTAAAACTATTGAACTAAAAAAAATGTCGCTACTGAATTAAAAAATGTAACGTTTTTCTCTATAAAATAAAATAGGATCAATTATTCTCCTAAAGAATAAAACATTAATGCTTGGCAAACACAGGTGCCATATATAAATTTTTGCTTCTGACGTACGTTTATGACAGGGTTTTTTCTTAGAGTCTCACACTGTCAATATCCAACAACACGTACCTACCAAAATCAGAAATGGGGCATACCAAACAACAGGCGTAATTGCTAATACATACGGGTCTTCAATTACTGACTACCTTATAAAAAAAAAACACGTCTTGTGCAGCAAACTTTAGCACGAACTCTTTTTCAATCTTGAGTCGTGCTCACTCATTATTTCAGTTAAAGATCTTGGAGACTGTTCACGTTCGGTTGAGAAGGCTTTCCCTTTGCAAGCAGAAGGAATGACTCTTAGGTTTGAGCGTGATTAGTCTCTAGGATCTTCCAGTACTTTAACGTTATTGCGTTTTCCCCCCCATACATAACGCAACGTCATCTGTACATAATCTCGATTCCCATGCGTGTCTTTCCTCCTTTCTTTTTTTTTTTCACTCAAATCCTCCGATACAGCTTTGATAAAGCGAGGGCGAAACCGGTCAGCTGACTTCCCCATTTTCTTTTTCCCATTTTTATTTCCTTCACCCCGTTAATTTTATTTTAAACGTAGATTTTATTTTAACACTTTAATCATGAATTTTCGTCTTCCCTTCATGATTGCATTATATAATTTTTGTACCCCTCAAAAAATCATGAATATATATATATATATATATATATATATAATAAAAATTACAGTAAATTTACCAAAATGATCAAAGATGGTAAAACTAAAGTATATTATAAATATTAAAGAATTAATATTTATAAAGTAATCTCAACCAGATGTAAAAGCTCGATAAAACCAAGTAGGAGATAGAGCTTATAATAAGAGCAAATAGTTAATAAAACATGTTAAAACCACTTTGAAAAAGAGTTAAGACATATTTAATCTGAAAAGGAACCACTTAATAAGTGGATAGTCCTTATCCGCGGAGTTTCGAAGAAATACTGTCCTTCTCATCAGAATTAGCAAAATGCGGGATCGAATTTTGCATGCAAGTTCCATCAAATACTTTTGTATGTAAAATTGAAATCTATTTTACAAAGATCGGGGAAAATAGAAATCTTATAGTCAAATAATTAGAAATTTATATAGAATCGGAATCGGTAATTGTATCGGAATCGGGAAAAATATTAGAATCGTCCCGTCACTAGTTAAAACAGTTGAGAGAGAGAGAGTGGAAGAGAGAGAGGGAGAGAGAGAGAGAGAGAGAGAGAGAGAGATAGAGAGCGAGAGCGAGTCAGAAGTCTGTTAATTTTATGTCTTACAAAGTGACTTCATTCACTATATATGTTATTTTATATCTATCTAATCCATGTTGCGTTTTTTTTTGTTAAACTTATTGTCAAAATAAAAACAGATTGACACACTAATTATCTTGCTCTTATGAAATTCTTATCGACTTGACCATAAACAACCAGGAATTAATAAAATAAAATTATAAGGATAGGGAGAAGTAAATATTCTACAGATATGTTTTAATGAGAGTCGGACTTTTATGATCATGGATTGCCTAATTAACCTATAATTTTATCTAGTTTTTTTTTTCGTCTGCGTTCGAATCATGTTATCTCTCAAAAACGAAAAGAAAAAGATCGACCCATTTCCGTATTTAATATTTGGTTAAATTCTTTGATTTATGTGAATTAGACGTTTATAGTTACAGATCGACAAACTAAGCAATGATTTTTATCTTAGCATGCTACGGACATCCGAATTCATTCAAAAGACCTGCCCCCCTCCCACAAAAAAAAAAAAATAGAAAAAATAAATAAAGGATCTGCTTGCTCACGTATTTTCTATTTGGTTATAGTTGCTTTGTGGAAAGGAAAGATGTATTCACGTTTATCCGTTTAATCCACGCGATTTTCTTCTTCTTCTTCTTCTTCTTCTTCTTCTTCTTCTTCTTCTTCTTCCCTGTAGTTTTTTTTCGAAACTTCGTGTCAATTGGATTATTCGAACTACTGTTCTCATCATAGGCGTTTTTTCTCAAACCGTTACGCAACGGATAAAGCACTAATTAATATTACGTTTTTCAATTTTTGAGATGGGGATTAATTATTTATATCATTTGGATTCATCGAACTACTGTTCTCATCTCCAGTGTTATTTTCACAACATTTCGGTCGATGTATCCTCTGACCTTCTTCAGGTGTTGTTGAACACAGAATGTTTCTATCGAAATCGGGAATTGCGAAGTAGTCTATCCAGTTATGTCTGACGGGACAAGAGTATGCTACCCCCGTGAAGTAAATAAAGGGTTCTGTTCCAAAATTCCGTCCAAATTCCCGAGTTCGACAGAAATATTCCCGAGATCGACAAGATACACCTGAAGAAGGTCGGAGATAACATCGATAGAAACGTGAAAATAAACCCCAAAATGAGAAGAGTAGTCCAAAGAATCCAAAGGATATGAATTACTAATTAATAGTCAGTTCTAAGTGACACCCTTTAGGAGGTTGAAGGCTCAATCCTCATTGCAGACGATACTAAGAATACAATTACAAATCACTTAAGTGTACCCACAATCATAGCTGATGGAACGAAAGCAAGCTACACACTTGGATTAAATAAAAAAAAAATTCGTTCCATATAAATTCCAAAGTTCCTAAGAAGATTTCAGAGTTCGACAAAAGGTTAGAAGATACATCGGCCGAAATGTTGTGAGATTAACACCTCAGATTAGAACAGTAATTGGAATAATACATGCAATACAAATGATCAATATTCAGCCCAGAAATGTTCCTGGTACTTAGAGTTGTAGCGATTAATCGGAATCGGAATCGGGAATCCGAAAAATCAGAGTTTTCTGAGGTATCAGAATCGGAAAAAAAATAGTGTCTATTTTTCGATGCCAACAAGGATTCTTTTAATTACCTTTTTTTATTTGATTCTGTTTAAAACAAAATCTTATACTGCTGGCAGTAATAATAACATAATAAATATTCATTTATTTTAAACTACTAGTGAAACTAAAACCTATAGATCACCCCCTCCCCTTTTCCACACGTGTGTTTTTACGTTTGCGAAAAATTCATGCACATTTGAGATGTATTTTTACGGTAATTCGGACAATATATAGTTATATATAGTCATAGTTAAATATTTAGAGATGTAATTTTACCGGAATCGGAAATTCAGTACGGAGTCGGTAATTGTATCGGAATCGAGAAAAATATTGTAATCGCCCCATCACTACTAGTACTCCTACAATTTGGCAAGCTTCATATATCTACTTAGTTTGTGGACTTTTGTAGACGCATCGAAATCATCCCTCTCTATATATCACATCGTAGAAGCAGATGCATTAAACAAAGACAAAACAAAGGCGGTATATTCGAAATACTATTTATTTAATGTGAACCCAGAAAGGATCTCTTCCAGTTGGACTGCGTGCATGAAAACACGTACATAGGTGCAGTAAGTCTGAAAAAAGTGCGTGCGTGCGTGTGCGTGCGTGTGTGTCTAAAAATTCAGAAACGTGTCTCATTTACCTGTGTGCGGTCTAAAATGCGACCAAATGCAAAATAAGTTACTCTTTTGTATTTAAGAACGTAAAAAAATTAGTACAAACCTGTTTGTGTGTAGCCTGCAGAGTTTCGTGTAGACAAAAAGAATAAAGAAAAAAGAAAAATACGTCGGCCTTTTCTCTTTATCTACCTGCGATATTGACACTTGGTGGCCTTTTGGCCAAGATCAAAGTGTAGCATCTGTTCCGGCAGATGCTGCACTTAAGATAATTTGTACCAGTCAATGGAGGGGAAACCCTCTATACTGGGACAATTATTATTTTTGGTAACCAGAGTGCCCCCTTTTTGCCTACTTTTAGGGGAGCTGGTTTTTACCTCACATTAAAAACGGCCTTGTGCCTAATTTGCTCAGTGGGGGAGCAAATAAACACCATCTGTTCCGGCAGATGCTGCACTTAAGATAATTTGTACCAGTCAATGGAGGGGAAACCCTCTATACTGGGACAATTATTATTTTTGGTAACCAGAGTGACCCCTTTTAGGGGAGCTGGTTTTTACCTCACATTAAAAACGGCCTTGTGCCTAATTTGCTCGGTGGGGGAGCAAATAAATACCATCTGTTCCGGCAGATACTGCACTTAAGATGATTTGTACCAGTCAGTGGAGGGGAGACCCTCTATACTGGGACAATTATTATTTTTGGTAACCAGAGTGCCCCCTTTTTGCCTACTTTTAGGGGAGCTGGTTTTTACCTCACATTAAAAACGGCCTTGTGCCTAATTTGCTCAGTGGGGGAGCAAATAAATACCATCTGTTCCGGCAGATACTGCAAGCTATGACTAGCTATGACTAGCAAAGACCAGATGTGGGGGCAACCCCACATGTCTGACCTTTAACCAGCGCCCATTTCCCACCTCTCGGGAGCTGGTCCCCTTTTCCCCTTCCCCCTCCCTTCACTCCTCACATTAAAAATCGGCCTTGTGCCTAATTTGCTCGGTGGGGGAGCAAATAAATACCATCTGCTCCGGCAGATACTACAAGCAAAGACCATATGTGGGGGTAACCCCACATATCAGACCTTGGTCAATGTAGGGGCAACCCTTCATACCAATTATCACTATCCAGCTCCTATTTCCCACCCATCGGGAGCTGGTCCCCTTTTCCTTCCCCTCTTCCTCTCTCTCCACATTAAAAAATGGCCTTGTGTCTAATTTGCTCAGTGGGGAAGCAAATAAATACAATCTGTTCCGGCAGATACTGCGAGCAAAGACCATATGTGGGGGTAAGCCCACATATCAGATATATTGGTCAATGTAAAGGAAACCCTTTATACCAATTGTCACTATCCAGCTCCCATTTCCCACCAATCGGGAGCTGGTCCCCCTTTCCCTCCCCCCTCTCCACTCTATCCAAATTAAAAAACGGCCTTGTGCCTAATTTGCTAAGTGGGGAAGCAAAGAAATCCAATCTAACCTGCGATATTGTCATCTAACATGCAAATGAGATGTTTAGGGTCGGATATAAAAGCCTGATTTTTCAGAGACACGTTTGATTTTAGATCTGGATGTCAGAGTAGCAAATGTTGTCAGCAGTGCCTCGTGTTCAACAATGGATTTTTGACAGTAGAGTGTTGAGATTTGACAGCAGTGTGTCGAACTGAACGTTATTTAATCACAATATACCTTAAATTTTATGCTTGCTTCATGCGCACGTTTCTCTAACGAGGCAATTAAAGAAAACGAGAGTGATTCACTTCGTGTTTCGGCTTTTATAGTCTTCAATCTTAACGCCCCCACCTAGTATGACAAAAGAAAAAGATAATTAAGTTTGAGCGCCCTCTGTACCTGGAATAGTAGATGACAGTAAAAGTTCTGCAGCTTTTAGTTTCATCGTTTTACCAGCTGGGCCGGCGAAATCTACCTTTTCACATATTTCTTTTATTTTTATTGACTATTATTATTTCTGGTCTTCTAGCTTGTATGAGTGTGTCTGTCTGTACTTGTATTACAAAATTCCAGAGGTTTTTTAGGCTTTTCATTTTCTAATAATTTCTCCGTTTTTTTTATATTTTATTATTGCCTGTATGTTCAAACTGCAGTTGCTTTCACTACTTATGTGGGCTACCTTCTTGAACAAACGTTACAGTAAAAGATGCTATTCGTTACAGTGTAACGTGTTACTTATATTTTTGACTCGGACCTGATGTTGTGTATGAAAGACTCAAAAGCAACAAAGGAAAGAAATTCGACCCGAGATTTTTGTTGTTGTTGACAGAAAAGGCACATTTTAACAGTTGTTTCGTCACTAAACCACTGCCACATATTTTCCAAGCCAGCAACAATATTGTCTTATCTTTTACTCTTGGGAGTCATTGCACAGTTTCCCAGTCGACAGCTAGAGTCAGCTGCTATGTCTGCAACTCGCCTCACGGTACACAGTCGCGGGACACTTTTGTTCAAAGTCCGGATGATTAACGAGTATCGTATATTGTATAAAAGTTCCTGTCGCACCGATACGTGCTTAAAAGTCCTGTCATGACGCCACATACTTAAACGTCTCCCGCATGCCGGCACGTCGGCAAACAAATCTCTCTCATAAAAACGCATACACTTCCCCGTCTGTGTGGCACTATTTCTTAATGCCACTGTTTCTAACACACTCTGCAGCATGGCCGAGTGGTGATTTGGCCATGTGCGTAGAGATACAAAGAAACGCCTTCCCATGATTCCCTTTCCTAGAGCTCTCCCTCTTTCTGTTCGAGCCGTCATAAGGTGAGCACCATCATTTTTGTCTCTCCGTAAACGAAAGGGGTGGGAGCACCCCCTCCCTCAAAACTAGTTAGGGTAGATTAGTTAGCTTTGAAAAGCCTATTATCCAGTTTTATATTGTAAAAGTGTTTTTGTAATATATATTGTATCTATAATGTAAAATAAAGTAGTTAGTTATGTTCCATATATATTACAATTGTGTCGCGTGTCGTCTTTCTTGTGTCTGCCATAAATGGCTTCATTGAAACAACGAAGCGGTCCGGAGGACAAAGAAAGAAAATTCCAGTCAGAACGCCACAGGGGTGAAGAAATCATCTTAAGAGAAGGAGCCACACAGCACATCCAACATCTCAGGTATACTTTTCTTCTTATAGATCCTAATGACGGCCATCTTCATATCTTCCCGAGACCGCTTTAAGACATTTAGTGTAACATGTGAAGCCAGTCACACCTCAGTGACTGGTGATCGTGTTATAAATGGTTCACTATGACCAGGGCATTGTTTCCCAGCATGGAAATAATTTCGACCCTGCCAACTTTTAAATAGATTACGGTACTACCTGTTATAAATGTTGCTTTTAGACGAAAGATTGACTCTGAAAAAAAAAACCCACGGCACAACCAAAAATAATAACCACTAGACGAATAAAGATAAAAAAAAATGGTCAACGGTCTTTAAAAACTGAACCAACTGAATTTTTCAGGCAAAAAATTTGAAAAAAAAAAAAAAATGGCAGACTTAATGGAACACAACACACGCGCCCCCCCTCCCCAAAAAACGCGCTCAAATAAAAAATTCGGAACCTGAAAAAAAAATTGTTTTTGCACCTACGAAAAAAAAAGATGCAAACAAAAGATCGATTAAAAAAAGAGTATTGAAAAATAACCCTTCGAAGCAAAAGTAAGAAATGTGTCCTACACAAAGAAAAAAAAAAAACAGAGACGAAAAAAGTGTCTCTAGAATATGCAATATCTCTTTCTCTCTCACGCTCTTTCTCTCTCTTTGTCTCTCTCAAGATATACAGGGTGTCCGTAAAGTTACTATACAGTCTTTGATTAAATAAACCTGTAAAAAAAATAAATATTAACTATTAATACAAATATAATACAATAAAACAATAAGACTGTATATTAACTTTACGGACACCCTGTATATCTATATGTGTGTGCATGCATATGCATATTTGTGTTACATGAAAAAAAATCCTTTAAACAATGCTCGAAAAAATTTAAAAGAAAAAAAGAATACCTAACGTTTTTTAATTTGACCCTTATTTCAGGTTGAGAAAATATTGCTGACTTTTTTGACTTTGCAAGTGTTAGATTCAGATTTGAAAAAAAAAAGAACTTTTATATAACATTTTATTCCATGAACAGGTGATATGTTCTTTTTCAGGTTAGATTAGCAATTAACGCCGAAACAGAGGTGGACTTTTTGATTTGATTATGTTTTTTTTTTATTGATTTTGATTTGTCTGTTTAAAAAAAGGGAAAGAAAAAATGTTATTGATAAAAATTTGGATTACATAATATGAACGTTTTTTGTGTTACAAAATTGATAGAAATAAGTTTTTTTTCTATTTTGTTATCTTTTTAAAACTCGTAGAAATGTTTAATCCAGCGGGCTTAGCTGTCAATCATATTTTTTAAAACAATAGGCGCACATGGGAGGATGGATGGAGATGACCTTGCAATGGTGTTGCAGTGGAAAGCTAGTGAGAACATAGCCCCCCCTCAATCACTCTCTCTCTCTCTCTCTCTCTCTCTCTCTCTCTCTCTCCTCTTGTGTTTTAGTGCTTGTATAACCCCCATGGCGGGTTGCAAGAGGGCATATAATAACGAATTAACTTGTTTTTTTCTAATAATTTAAAGAACAAAATTACTTATGCTTCCTTAAACCACATCAAATGATGTCTTCAATTGTTGTTTTATTAAAAATAAAAACGGAGACAATTATTCAAACAGCACTTGAAGTACTTTTTTGAAATCTTCGAGTGTTTGCAAAAGCCAACTGTTACATGATAACGTTCATTTTTTAAGAGTTCTCTGAAATTTTCATAGTTTTTAAAGAAAAAATTATGCCATTACATTTCGAATATTTTCTGAATTTTTTATGATTTCTAAAGAAATATTATTTGACTAACGAAAGAAATAGATAATTTTTTAAGGAAGAATTATTCGAGCGAATCCTTTAATTGAAGGTTTATTTGAAATTAGACCGTATGATAGGGGTCCCTGAAATATTGACCAGGAGTATTTACGAAAAATTGAATTAATTCTTAAGAAGAAAAAAAAATCCTCAGTCTGGAAAGATCTCTCTTCCATTGAAACTTTAATTTTCTCAAGCTGTTAACTATATAGAACTGGTCGTTAACTAATATAACTCCCAGGTGTGGCGGGAGTTTATTACTTCGAAATAATCTTTCTGAGTGATCTTAGGAAGACAGTTGTTTTTTTTTTTAAATAATAAACTAATTACTTTGAAAAAAGTTAATTAACGTGAAAAGTTTCTTAATTCGAAATGACCTTGATAATGGTCTATGAGAACGAATGATTTTAAGAATAAATTAAATAACTTTAGATGTACACAGAATTTTAAAAAATAATAATTACGAAATGAGAAAAATTTGGGATGTCTCTGAATCTCAGTGTGGAGGGTAAATTGATTCAAAATGAATTTTCTATGATTTTTAAGAATATTAATTCTAGTAATGAACCAAATGTTTGGAATAATTTTGAATTGTATTTTGAAAAATGGATCGATTCGAAATTTATGATCTTTTGAGAAGATTGTTTTTAAAATAATAAATGAATTATTTTGGAAAGAAGTTAACTAACATAAATCGGAATTTTTAATGGTCTTTTGGGAAGAAAAATTGATTTTAACGATGAAGTAAAATACTTGAAATAATTTTTAAATTTTGGAATGAAATTTTAATGATCTTTTGTAAATCAAGTTTTGAAAAAAAAAATACACATACTTTTTAAATGTACCCTGAAATTTGAGAAAAAAGTTAATTATGAATGTAATAACTTGAAATGCGTTTGCATTGTGTAAACAATTTCTAATTGTGACCGAGGTGCTCTGAAATGATTTAAAAAAAATGTTTTCTTTTTTTAAGAAAAAAAAAATGTTAACACCCTATTTCATTGATTTAATGTATACCAGATTTCTGAATTGTTTATTTTGTGATTTTTTTTACCCTAATTGAGTATTCAAACTCATGAAGGCTGAGTGCCCTTCTTTAATTAATTCTTTATATAATTAATAAATATTCCGTGGTGGATAGTTTTTATTAGTCGTTCGGCGGCAGACTCCTTGCTCTAACAGAATTAAATTGGATTAGAACCTCTGAAGACCGAGGTTTAACTAAATCCATATAGGTCGTCGTGATGAGGTTACGTAACCCCTACTTATTTAAAATACATTATACTGGTTGCTGAAGAGAGCGTAAATCCAGTTACTAAAATAATGTTATAAGTATATGCAGAATAAATTAAAAAACGTATAGGTCGGCGTGATGAACTCACGTAAAATCCGGCTTAGTGAAATACGTATAGGTCGGCGTGATGAACTCACGTAAAATCCGGCTTAGTGAAATACGTATAGGCCGGCGTGATTAACTCACGTAAAATCCGGCTTAGTGAAATACGTATAGGTCGGCGTGATGAACTCACGTGAAATCCGGCTTAGTGAAATACGTATAGGTCGGCGTGATGAACTCACGTAAAATCCGGCTTAGTGAAATACGTATAGGCCGGCGTGATGAACTCACGTAAAATCCGGCTTAGTGAAATACGTATAGGTCGGCGTGATGAACTCACGAAAAATCCGGCTTAGTGAAATACGTATAGGTCGGCGTGATGAACTCACGTAAAATCCGGCTTTGTTAAAAATATTATACTGGTTGCTTAAGAGAGCATAAATCCAGTAACTGAAATCATGAGGTCACTGCCTCGATGGAGGGCGAGGATGATTACCCTTTTTGGCATTTGAAGCAGGGGCCTGGCGGAAAAAAATAAATCGCTTCACTGAGTTCCTGGCGGAACGAAGAGCATGGGAGACATTGATCGCTGACGGCCGGTTGAAGCACCATTCACGGAAAATTAGGGACCTCTGAACTTTATGTATACTCATAAATTTCGGATTGCATAGGAGGGGATGTGGCATTATTTCTCTGTGCCATTGTTTCTAACACACTGTGAAGAATGGCCGAGTGGTGATTTGGCCATGTGCGTAGAGATACAAAGAAACGCCTTCCCATAATTCCCTTTCCTAGAGCTCTCCCTCTTTCTGTTCAGGCCGTCATGAGGTGCACACCATAATTTTTGTCTCTCCGTAAACGAAAGGGGTGGGAGCACCCCCTCCCTCAAAACTAGTTAGGGTAGATTAGTTAGCTTTGAAAAGCCTATTGTCCAGTTTTAAATTGTAAACGTTTTTTTGTAATATATATTGCATCTATAATGTAAAATAAAATAGTTAGTTATGTTCCATATATATTACAATTGTGTCGCGTGTCATCTTTCTTGTGTTGCCATAAATGTCTGCCATAAAATCCTCAATTGAAACAACGAAGCGGTCCGGAGGACGAAGAAAGAAAATTCCAGTCAGAACGCCACAAATGTGAAGAAATCATCTTAAGAGAAGGAGCCACACAGCACATCCAACATCTCAGGTATACTTTTCTTCTTATAGACCCTAATGACGGCCATCTTCATATCTTCCCGAGACCACTTTAAGACATTTAGTGTAACACTTGAAGCCAGTCACACCTCAGTGACCGTCTGATCGTGTTATATCTGTCTTATTCTTTTTCTCCTTCCTCTCCCTCTGCGGAGACGTCATCTCGCGCTATGGCTTGGTCATTTGCATATGCATCATTGCCTTTGTTATAGCAGAAGAATCCATATTAGATTTATTTTTACCAACGTTTCTTCCAAACAAGGCAGATTGCCACGTGGATGTAAGGGGTTAATATTTGGGACAATGTCTACAGAGGATTATGTAAGAAGATGAGCGACATATTCGTTCACATAACGTTTAAACTTCTGCATTTTATTACAATCAGTAAACAAAACACGAGAGAGAATTCTAAAGTGTAGCAGTTTGAAGGAAGAACCTGCATCTAGGAACCTCAACAGTGAAGGGATGTGATTTTTCCGCTTGAACGATTAGTTGCTGATATGTACGTCGAGGAAGCAGCAGTACTAAAAGTTCATCACATCCCATTAGAGTACTTGTAAAATAGACACATCTATGCGACATTGTGGCGATGGGGCAGTGGTTGGAGCTTGGCTACCAGTGTGGGATCTATTAGATTTCAGACATTTTTGGATCCTGTCTAGGAGTGAGGAATTATTGGTAGATGCATCATATCCAAATGTGGCAACACTACTCAATACGTGAGCGAATTGTGGCTGTGTAATTTCCAGCAGCAGAACTGAAGGTAAGTATTGTTTAGCATAATATTTCTTGTTCCTGCTAATAGGGACGGTTGTCATCCGCAAGATGCTAACCATCAGGTCATAGGAGGCTTTTTTCTTGAGGGGTGGCGGGAACGAGTTTACTTCACCCTTCCGCATGCTTGGGTGAGCAACGTTCTTCTAAAATAAAGGCTGCGAAATAAGCAAGGGTCTGGCTGAGTACACAACAAATTAAATGTTGTCGTGAAAAAATCGCTGGAGACAAGGCACGAATCCACTTGATGTAAGATCGTCTGTATGCAGAACAGTAACTGCACGTTTCTGCCAGGCTCACACACATTGCAACTTTTTCCATCGTCATTGGACTTTTTGAGTAAGCTTGTGTCATTGTCTGAAGTGGTATCTGTATAAAAAATGGTTAGTATAGAAATCTAGCTTTGTATGGCAGCTCAACCCCATTCCCAATTCAAAATGTTGAGATTCTGCTACAAATTGAACAACATATCAATATGATACAAGGAGAGATCTTCCGCTTTTTGTGTTTTTTTAATTTTTATTTTCATTTTTTACACCAGAAATTTACTTCCCTTTGACAGGCTGCCTTACAGGAGCCCCCTTTACCTCTCTGCCATTTGACCCATGGCTAAGACTTGGGTTGCTCGGCACCAAAGAGTATTTTGCACGCGACTTGGTTATGTGTGCTTCAGCTAACAGAGCCTAAATCCATCTGAAGGTTTCTGTAAGGGTTATCTTACACTTAGCCTTTGATTAATAAAATTTAGCCTGCAAGGCAATAGGAATCCAGTTTTGCAGTGCTGTTATACACAACCCGTTGGCGTAGAAATACGACACGTGGGATTGTTTAGTCTAAAGCAACAATATTTTCCATTAGGACATGTGTGTACTTTTAATACACATTCAAACATCAATTCTTAAGACCACATACATTCTCCTAACACACACACACATACACTCACACGAAACGCATCTCTCTCTCTTTCTTTCTCTCTCTCTCTCTCTCTCTCTCTCTCACTCTCTGTCTCCGTCTGTCAATTTTCAACTTGTTAGGACGATGCTGTGGATATAATAATATAATCTCTCAGATTCTGAAACATTCTATTACTAACTGCTCGCTAGGTTTGCATTGCTGGATGGCATCGTCCTAGCAAGTTGAAAATTCCTACTTGTGAGCCAACGGCTTGGGTCATAGCTGGTTGCATGACCACGTCTCTTGTCGAGACGAAGTAGGTCCATTCCACAGTCGGATTTCGTCGTGGTTTGCTTGATCTGTGGTAGTTAATAGACTTTCTTGTGTGCGGGGCATTTGTTCAGTTGGCAGAGTGCTTGCCACGAATGCAAGAAGCTCGGGTTTCGAATTCCGGGTTCGGTTATGTCTAACTGATGAGCCCAAATGAGGGCGAAACTCGAGCCTTGGACTTCGGTTTTTTGGCTGTCATAGCTCTTGCGAGCTGCGACGTTGTTTGGCTGTGGAAATAATTATGCAATATCTCATATATAATCTGAATATATATATATATGTATATATATATATATATATATATATATATATATATATATATATATATAAAGCTGAATGTGTGTGTGTGGTCACGAATAGGCTCTTATATGGTTGACTATTTTAAAAAAACTGATTGCATATAATGATAGAAGATGTATCGAGGCATAGGAATGGGTATGTTTGATCTGGCAGAACGGTGGTTTATTAAAATTGTGGGGTCTGCGTTCGCGCCTGGTTCACAAAGTATGGAAATAAAAAAAGTTAAAATGAAAAAAAATCGTTTACAAGTGTTTTTGATATAGATGTACATAAGAATACTTTGATAAGTATGTTTTAACTTAAATAGGGATGGTATAATAAAATTGTGGGGTCTGCGTTCGCGCCTGGCCTCCATAGAATGGAAATAGGCACAAACTTTAATAAAGACTATCTATCTGCGTAAGTATACTTTAATAATTATGTTTCAGTTTGAAGAAATATGGTATAATAAAATTATGGGGTGTTCGTTCGCGCCTTACCCCCATAGAATGTAAATATGTCACAAATTATAACAAGTTCTTTTTTTAATATAGATCCACAGAATATTGTGAAAAGTGTTTCAGTGTGAACAGGTATGGTATAATAAATTATGGGGTTTATCTATTTTATTTTTACTTTCATCATATTTTGCTTTGGTTTTGATACTCCCAAATTCGAAGCTATCTCTTTACAACCCTTCCTTTTCATAAGCTATCATACTTTCATAAATCAGAGTCCATTTTCTGTAGGCTGTTTTTGAACCCAGTCAACGACGAGTACAATTGCTAATATATATATATATATATATATATATATATATATATATATATATATATATATATATATATATAGTTATGCACATATAGTACTGTTTCGTTGTATCACAGCTCATCAGTTCGGCTAGACACTACCTACAGGATCGAAACCCGATTGCCCAAACGGCAGTCAAGTCTCCTCACCATTACACTATACGACTGCTGCTGTGCGGGTAGTGGACTATGTTTTGACATCGTCCAAATGCCGAAGCGCGATTTGTTTACACAAAGAGCATCGCTTAATACGCTAATGGCAGTTTGTATATCACTTACCAATATGCTTAATACAATATAAAGTACATTATAGTCATTCACATATAGTAGTGTTTTGCTGTATCACAGCTCATCAGTGCGGCTAGACAGGCAACTACCTCAAGCCAGGATCGAAACCCGATCGCCCAAACGACAGTCAAGGCTTCTCACCATTATGATATATATAATGATATATAACAATTATAACGTGTGTGTGTGTGTATATATATATATATATATATATATACACGTGTGTATATATATATATATATATATATATATATACACACACATATATATAATATATATATACACAATTATAAAATGCATATATATATATATATATATATATATATTTACACATACATGTTATAATTGCGTTCACACACTGTTTCTCGTCAGATCACCGAAATTAAGCAACTTTGAGCCTGACTAGTGCCAGATGAGTGACCATTTGAGAATTCTAGGCGCTATATGTTCTTTGGACTTATCTCTGCATTTCTCGACTCAGGAGAGGCGCACTTGAGATTGCGCACCTCCTGCACCTCCTGCCACAAATATTTCACGCACAGACACTTCTTCGTGGATATCCATAGTCTGTCAAAGACAGAAGGAGCCCTTATATATATATATATATATATATATATATATATATATATATATATATATATATATAATGTATGTATATACGTCTCTAAAATAGTGAGTGACATAATTAGCTATTAAGCAAGTGCATGGTCATTGACTTTAACATAGCTATTAACGCTGGCAAAACGAAATAATTACTAAACACAATTATAATCGATAAAAGCAGTAAGTATGATCAATAAAAGCATTAGGTATAATCGATAAAAGCGTTAAGATCTCAGTAACATGATGTTAAAGCGTCCGACAGCAATCTCTATAATTGGGATTTTGAATCCTACCATAGTCAGCCACGCCGAGGAGCAGCAGTAACGGCGAAACACGGGTCGTGAACAACTCCTCAGCTCAAATGTATTTCCTGAACAGAACACATTTGCTACAAATTTGACGCCCTCTTATGGAAATGAAAATCATGATACAATGTTACTGAACCTTATGTTTAGAATCCTTACTCCAATTCTAATGAACACGTATTACATTATTTTGTTCAAAAAGATTGTGTAAAGTGTAAAACTAAAACATATGTGATACCCCCCAAAAATAGGAATTAAAAAATCTTGCTAAATTGGTTCAAGAGAGAGAGAGAGAGAGAGAGAGAGAGAGAGAGAGAGAGAGAGAGAGAGAGAGAGATATGTGTGTGTGTGTGTATGTGTGTATTTATTTTACATAAGCATCTGTACGTCGCCAAACACTATGGTTATGTTTCGGTCAGCCGCTTACAAATGACTAGAAACTTCTTAATACGCATGTACAAAAGTGAAGTCCATAATCTATGAAATTACAGACTTCATTGGTTTCTTCACCTCTGGAAAATACTAATCTGGTATTATATATATATATATATATATATATATATATATATATATAGATGTCAGTTGGCCTTGATAAATGGGAAGTCATTATATATATATATATATATATATATATATATATAATGACTTCCCATTTATCAAGGCTAACTGTCATCTGAGGCTAGAGGTTAATGTAGTGGGTTGATTGTCAGCTGCAGGTGGAGAATATTATGAGAATGTGGAAAATGATGTTTGGAATAAACCCAATGTCATTATTTATCATAAAGACGGCAGCATTGAATTTCAGGACGACCGTGTTGTAGTCTTTAGGGAAGCAGGTGCTTTGTTATATGTTCTGTGGATACGAGAAATTCTGTTTCCTGAAGCTTAAAGAAAAAAAAAAAATGGTCTGTCTAGACAGACACGGCGGAGAGCCTAAAACGTTCTTTCATTTTGGTAATAAACGAAAATTTGCCACCGGAAGTGAGATGATAAAATTTTATGACGATCATCACTCCAGCCAATAAATAAATAAATGAATATAAATAAATAAATAACTACAACAACCGGATCTATGTTCCCCGCCTCCGTAAGACAGACACCTGGATCCGCTATAAAACTACTATTACTAGGACTACTACTACTACTCCCATCGACTGGCTTTTAAAAGTGCCAAGCACCTTAAAACAACTGCGCCTACCGTTAACCACCTAGAAATCAATAGACTGTGTTTCTGAGTCTGCTTCTTAAGAAAAAGAGCGGAACAGAAATCGAATCTTATATAACTTGGAATAGAGGAAACGCATTCTACTACTATTTCTTTTGTAAATAGATAAATAAATACATTGGAACGTTAAGCGCACTATTTCGGTTTGTTAATTAAATTCAGTTCTTCGGGCGATAAAATATATAAGAAGACATTGTTCTTACTTTTCTCTTGAGAAAAATAAAATGAAGCAATACTGTTTACATGTACGTTTCCCCCTCCTCGCCTCACTTTCTTTGTCTGTCTGTGTGTCTCTGTCTCTCTCAGACATACATACACATGCACAAGCACGTAAGAAAAGTTTAATCGCTGACTCTAATATTTATACTAGCAAGATACTCGAATTAAGAAAACAGGAAGGAAAAATGAACTTGAAAAATGTTAAAAAAAAAAAAATTCTCAAACAGATAACTTTGAATAAAACAATATAGTTTTCATTTTATACGTACATCCAGAATTAAAACGTAGAAACATTTGCGACGATACGACGAAACAGCTGTCTATGAATGAATACACACACCTATCTATCTATCTATCTATCTATCTATCTATCTATCTATCTATCTATCTATCTATTTATGATTCTTTGGGGGGGGTACAGAATTTAAGGGTTTGTATTACTGTACACATAGATTCGAAAAAGTTGTCAAAAAACAAATATATAACAAATAAATGTTATCAAAGGCAAGATAAGTTACTTTTCTACCAAACTGGATATATTTTTCGTGTTTTTATTCAATATAACATATTTATGCAGCTCGAAAAACATACAGTGTTTACCGATGTATTGGAAAATTCAAGATGGCGTCTGATTCTCTCTTTAACACGGTAAGTTTGGGAAATGGTGTTATAAATAAAAAACTATACAAAATACAATTAAAAACCCGCCGAATATATGTCAACCTATGTCACGGTAACATATATTGAGCGTGTTTTTAACAGTATTTTATCTGGGTTTTTATTTATAACACCTTTTCACAAACTTACCGTGTTAAAGAGAGAATCAGACGCCATCTTGAATTTTCCAATACATCGGTAAACACTGTATGGTTTTCGAGCTGAATAAACATGTTACATTGAATAAAAACACGAAAAATATATCCAGTTTGGTAGAAAAGTAACTTATCTTGCTTTTGATAACATTTATTTGTTATATTTATTTTTTTGACAACTTTTTCGAATCTATGTGTACAGTAATACAAACCCGAATTTAAATATCGCAATTACAAAGAGAAAACTTTTATAATTCATACGAAGAAGACAAGAAATAATAAAGGGGGAGTCAGCTGACCGGTTTCGCCCTCAATTTCTCAAAGCTGTATTGAGGGATTTAAAAAAAAGAAAGGGGATCGAAAATAAATACATTTAAAATATGATAACGTTGCGTTCCACTGTGTGAGGGGAAAATGGTCGAAAGCTATTAAAATAAAGCAACCCTGTATTACTCAAAGATCCTAGAGACTAATCACGCTCAAACCTAAGAGGTATTCCCTCTGTTTACAGAGAGAAGGCCCTCTCAACCGAACCTGAACAGTCTCCAACATCTTTAAATGGAATAATGAGTGAGCACGGCTATCTATCTATCTATCTATCTATCTATCTATCTATCTATTATCTCTCTCTATATATATACATATATATAACTACTTCATTTGCTCACATAAAATTAATATACGAAAGTATAGATTTATGCGTAAACTTTAAGTATTTACTTCAAAAGTGCTCAATACGTACGTAGAGCTAGTTAGTAATTTATAAAATTAAGCTGATTTTTGAATATTCGGCGTAATATATATATATATATATATATATATATATATATATATATCACTCTGTCTCTGTCTCTCTCTCTCTCTCTCTCTCTCTCTCTATATATATATATATATATATATATATATATATATATATGTATACATGGCGAATAAGCTACACTGAATATTCGGCGTTTCATCCACTCTAGGATTCGTCAGACTTATACATCCACTTTAGGATTCGTCAGACTTATAAGCCTGACGAATCCTAGAGTGGATGAAACGCCGAATATTCAGTGTACCTTATTCGCCATATATATTTTACATATATATATATATATATATATATATATATATATATATATATATATATATTAGCAGGGAGGTCCGGCTTTGCTCGGAATTTAATGATAGGCAATGAATGTTACACACTCCCATAGTTATATCGTCAGCGAAATTGGTGAAATCGCCCACTTTTCAATCAAATCAATTGATTACCTGTTCTAGTTGGGGACCCATCACGGTGCACTGGGAGGAAGCTTCACATGCATCCATGCAGTCCACAATACATAGTAGACTACATTGCACTGCAGAGAACCTACTGTTGATTTTATAACATTATTTTATATATAATGGCTTGAATTAAAATTTACAATGCAAAAGTCAAGTATCAAGCTTCAATTGTGTTCTAAACAGAAACATTCATTTCGAATTCGCCCCTGTCATATCAAAGCAATTCTGCTGTGTATTCTATATACCAGGTTTTCCTGCTTGTGTGGTAATAAAAAATCTCAAATGCCTTTGTGATGGTAGATGGTGAAAGATGTTAACTTTAGTCAGAATTGTCTGTTCCTTCTTTTATCAGATTATTTGAATTATCGATTATCGATACTTATCGAAACATTTCGATATAAAACTTATCTCACACTGCCAGGAACATAAAGCACCTTCGTATGAAAGTTCATAAACATCGGCCAAACCGTTTTCGAGTCTATAGGGAACTCACACACACAAAGTTCTATTAAATAATAGTATATGTATATATATATATATATATATATATATATATATATGCTGGTTTTGTGTGTATATATATAGTAGTATATATATATACTATATATAGTAGTAGTATATATATATGTATATATATATACATATAAATCAATACACACATGTACACACACGTATATATACAGATACACACATGGTTGTATGTACGTGTGAAATTTTATAAATGATGAAAAAGTTACATAGTTTACAAAGTTGTTATAAGAATCAGTTTTTTGTTGTTTTTTTTTATAAAATTACACTTAATCCACGGTTTTTCAAAGAATTAACTTGTCATCAAAAGGAAAATGCTAATCATTAGTAAACATTTAATTTTGAAATTTGCAATAAAAGTTTAAATTTTCTACTTCCATATCGAAAACACTTGTCCCGTTTAGCTATATATATTGACACTTGTCCCGTTTAGCTATATATATTGACATACATATACATATATATATATATATATATATATATATATATATATATATTACATTTTAACCCCAAAAAAGGCACATTGCCACTTTATTATAGTGGGCTACTATCAGGGGCATAAGCATCAGGGGTACTATGTGGGAAGTTGGCCAGCAAGATGTCGGTTCACGTTGCTCTGAAACTTCTGCATGTCAGTAGAGTCGGCGAAGCAGGGGTCCGGAAGGGAATTCCAAAGTCTAGATGTTCTGGGGAAGAAACTACTGGAGTAGAAGGCTCCCTTGCATCTAGGGATCTCTACTGTGAAGGGGTAGGATTTAGCTGCTTATCGGGTTTGTCGGGGGCATTTACGTCGAGAGGGCACAAGTGCTTACAGTTCGTCAGAGCATTCACCGTTAAAGTACTTGGAGAACAGGCAGAGGGATGCAATATTTCGTCGATGTGACAGAGGCTGAAGTTTAGCTGACAGTTCAGGACCTATCAAATTGGTGACTCTTTGAACCTTGTCTAGGAGCGAGAGACTAGTGGCAGATGCACCAGCCCAAATATGACAACAATACTCCATACATGGGCGAATGGTCGCCTTATAGAGGTATAGGATACTTTTAGGCGTTAATAGCTTTCTACCACGGTAGAGATAATCCACCTTCTTCGCAGCAGTCCTGGCAATGTTCTCGATGTAATTGTTCCAACTCATTTTCCCTGTGAACGTTAAGCCGAGGAGTTTAAAAGATGTACTTTCAGATAAAGAGTGTTTGGCCATTGCTATTGGCGGTAGGGAAGGTTTCTTGTAATTATTAAAGGAAACAAGTTTAGTCTTGGCAGCATTGAAGGTAACCATCTATTTTTGCCCCCATTCCACTGCGAACCGGATGTCATCCTCTAGTGTTTCTGCGATTTCTTTAGATATGTGTTCATTTGTTTTCCTGTCGTGTCTGTTATAGAGCGTGGTGTCGTCAGCATACATACCCATCTCACAGAAAATTTTGTCACGAAGGTCATTTATGAATATTAGCAATAATAGAGATGTATTCTTCCAGTGATGCCGTATCATCTGATTTTCATGCCATACCCTGTCCAAAGCCTTAGATGTATCTAGACTAGAGCTACCGATCTACCCCCCCCCCACCGCTTTGTCCAGTAACTGGTATATACGTTCTGAGATTACAGTTAGGATGTCTGCTGTGGAACGGGCTTGCCTAAATCCATATTGTTGGTCAGTTAGAAGTTTAGCATCTGTAAGGTGATGGACTAGAGCTTGGTTAATTATTGTCTCAAATATTTTGGCGAAGAGTGGGAGGAGGCTAATGAGGCGATAATTTACTGGGTCAGTTCTTTCGCCAGAATTCTTGAAAACTGGCACCACAGAAGCAGTTTTCCTGCAGGCAGGAAAGCAAGATTCATTAAGGCATTTGTTGTAAAGTTTGGAGAGAACTGGAGCTACTTCGGCGGCGCACTTTTTTAATAGCACAGCCGGGATGAGATCAGGTTCACATGCTTTTGCAGTGTCAAGCATTCTTATGATAGCATGCGCCTGAGCAGGGTGAT